>NW_018164956.1:22918-39178 GCF_001263595.1 Phalaenopsis equestris
ATATGCAGCTTTTATATAATATATATTATGAGCTATGACATATTGATGCTATAAGCTTAGTTGAATAATTTTCACCACATGAAAAAAAATTATATGTTTTCTACTCCGTTAATTAATTGAAGAGATGACAATAAAAGATATTAAATAGTTCAACATATATTGAGGCAGATACTAAATCCATAGAATATTTTTGAGCTTCAGTTTTTTTGTGGGCTTAATCACTTGGTGGCAAGATGATGACAATCATTGTCAAAAAAGTTTTATTGGTGGTTCTTGTTGCAACTAGGGGTGTAAACGAGCGGCTCAGCTCGTGTTCGGCTCGTTTATATTTCGAGCTCAGAAAGTGAGTTCGTGTTCGGCTCATTTGCATAACGAGCCGAACACGAGCTGTTCAAGAACAAAGAGTCCTTTTAACAACCTTAATAATGTAGTCATAAGACATAAGACAATAAGGATATGAGCAAGATTTAAAAATTATTATTTATATTAAAACATCATTTGAATCTAATTTAATAATTTTTATTCTATTTTCTTAATCAATCGAACACATCTTAGTTCGTGTTCGGCTAGTTAACTTTCCGAACGAAATTAACGAGCCGAGCACGAGCTTCATAACGAGCCGAACACGAGCTGTTCGCGAACAACGAGCCGTTTGACAGCCCTAGTTGCAACAGAAATTTAGAAAGATGCCCTAAAAATAGTTGATACTTTTCAAATGTCAAAGCTCTCCATCCAAAATGACTAGGAGGCCCATCTTTAAGAAATGTTTAAGACTAATTTAGGGATGGATTGCTTTGAGGTTGCTTATCTATAATTGATGGAGAACATAATACTTTTCTAACCATATAAAACATATAAAATAAAAGATTGCAGGCTTTCCAACATCAAGGACTAATTAATTTGGTTATTTTGATGCCTTAGTTCTTTGGAGATTATTTAATTTCATGAAGTGCCTATGTGTAAATTGGGCGCTTAATCTTAAAATTAAATTGGGCACCCTTTTTGTTGTTGTTTATTTTTTTCTGCAACAAATCAACCAAAGATTTATTAAATATTTTGGCAAAACTATATTATAATGGTTAATAAAGATGGGTTTTGTTGGCAAAATTTTCGCGCAAGAAATACCATGAGCTTGATGGTGGACCATATGCTAATATATTTTGTTGCCATTAATATTTTTTGGGAGTCATTATTAATACATTGGTAACAAATAATTCGTCATGATGGTGAGATTTTTGGTAAATTTCTAAGAGAATAAGTCTAATATTTGTTTCTATGATGAAAATTCATCAAATTTTAAATAAATTCACCATAATTAACCAAAAATCCTTTCTTTTCCCTCTCCCTTGACACACTTAGAGTACACACTTCATCATCACTAGACAAAATTCTTACATTATCCCTCATCGATTTCTAAGAGAATAAGTCTAATATTTGTTTATCTATGATGAAAATTCATCAAATTTTAAATAAATTTACCATAATTAACCAAAAATCCTTTCTTTTCCCTCTCCCTTGACACACTTAGAGTACACACTTCATCATCACTAGACAAAATTCTTACATTATCCCTCATCACTATTTTTATAATCACAATATGAAATTAATTACCACTCGAAGTCCCCAATTTCCGCTAGTTCATCTCTAATCTAATTTGCTAGCTTCTTCGGCTTTATCGTATTTCTTAGTTGTTTCTTTAAAATTCGTAGGCAATTATAGTGATTCTTGAAATTGACCAAGCCCCATGCAAGCCTCCCATTGAGAAACCCTAATTTCCCAACTGAAATCCAGGGGTTTTTTGGCCATTCCATCACTCCACAAAACTCCCAATTGCTCATCTAAAAAGCTTCACGAAACTTCAAAATCACTTCCTTGATCAAAATCTTCCATTCCGGAGCTCTCTAACACAACCCTAGACCACACTCGAGCCACCCTCTGACCAAAATTATATCAAGACCAACCACAGCTTAAATTGACACTTGGAGAACGTTCGTAAGACCAAGGCGAAGCTTTTCAACCAACCTAATTGAGTCCCAGGGGTTCTCTGAAGTCGGAGAGATTAACAAAAAATAAAAATATATTGTTTAATTATTTATTCATTAAAGTAAATTAAAAATTATAGAATTGAAAAATAATTCAAAAATTCATTAAAATTATTCCTAGTGGTCCTCTGACTCATAGGAACACAATAAAACTTTTCTATGGACAGAAAACATATTTTGATTAATTAAATTGATTAACATTGAAAATTCATAATTATGGACCAAAATAATTATAAAAAAATGAATAAAAATTAAAAAAATCTAAATTCTCTTCTAATGTTTCAATTAACCCATGAGTAATGGGCGAGCAAATTTCATGGTCACTTAGATTAAACTAAAAAAGTTATGGGTTAGGAAACCCTAGGTGTAAATTGTAATTTTGGAGTTTTGTACACAAATTAAAATTTAGACTAAACCAGAGAGTAAAAAGGTAATATATCCGCTGAGATGATTGAAACATAAGGGTGAAAGGTCGAAACCAATTCATATCATTTACTACTAAAGGCATAATTGTAATTTTTCAAATTGATGAAGATTAGAAGATAATTAAGTTTGTATGATCCAAGTATGAGAGGGCACAAGGTGGGAAGACAATAACCCACTGATTTGAAGCCCCACACCAATGGTTAAACATAATTCAATCTTTCAATAAGAATCAAACACACTTCATAAAATTTATTCAAAATTACAAATGTATCCTTAAAGGATCTAAGAGCTTGGTAGTGAGCTAGGCTTGGTCTAAAACCATTTAAAGGGATTAAAAAAGAAAGAACAAAACTTACATAAGTTTTCCTAAAATACTACAAGCTCAAGCTCAATTAAGAAGAAAGAGTGAGATTGTCTTAAGCAAGGGGTGACCACCCACATAAACCTCAAACATAACACCAAAGAAGTGACTACTTGCCATACTCATGGGTTTATTAAGACATGAAAATTGAGCACAACTCAAAACATTAAAGTGAAACTTTAACTTAACCAAGGTGATCAATTAAATAATATATTAAGGCTAAATGGACTTGAAATAGTCTAGGAGTTTCTAAAGTTGTTTAGGGGCACTCCCCGAACATTTTTACAAGACTTTGGACATTTTAAAGGACATTTGGGTTTACCCAAATTTATTGAATAAAATCATCCTCAAAATATTAGGGACCCACCTAGATATGATTCGAGACCCTCTTAACTTAAATCACTAATAAAAATCTCATCACTACTTATTTCACAGTAAAACCCAATGCTCAAGGGTATGGGTGGTCTTGTATATAGTATTCAAACTCTTATGAGCATCTGGGAATAGTTTAATGTCACATATGAATCATCGGGCTTGTGTAATTCAAAGTTCTGGGTGGCGAGGGTGATGAAGATAATGCTTATGTATGCTAAGAGTGGGATATTAGAATAATATCTCCTACCTCAACAACCTTCAAGGAGGGGATAGGACCGAAGATACTATTCCCCAACTTTTGGTAAGAAGCTGTCCCTTTTTTTCTTAAGTTGTTGGTAGTTCTAGTCCGATCAAAGTGATTAACTTGTGGACTATCCAATTTCATCAAAACATTTACATATATACAACATAACAAAAATACATTTTCCCGTGACAATACCATTTTTGACTACTAAATAAGTTCCACATGCATGAAAAATTAAAAGATTTGGTTTGTTGAAATTCTATAAAGATTCACTCTTTAATCACTTTGATTTAGGCTAGGATAACGAACACAACCCAGCTTTGATTCTCTACCCTTAATAAATTCTTAAACTTAACCCTGATCTTCTATATGTGGCGATGAGTTTTGTTTTACTAGATTCGTGTTTTCTTATGATTTACTTAAGTTTTTCTGATACCGGATTTTCTGACAACTTGCTTAAATTTCCTACATTTGCTTAAACTTCATGCACATTACCATATTATGTCTATCATACTAACCTTGTAGCAGCGGCAGGAATTTCAGGTACGCATTTTTTTTTACATTTACTGCACTTTACCGCACTTCACTATTCTTTTGCATTCTATAAACTTGAAATATATGTTTGAATAGGAGAACAATAGGCTGGTTATTTAGGAGGTACACTGCAGCAGGCCACGAGACCCATCATTAATTGCATGTTCACACTAAACCCTAAACCTGAAATCATAATGTCAAGAACAAGCTACAAGCAGATGGAGGACAACTTTCGCCAACAAATCAAGACCATACATGAAACATGATCTACTTCAGCAAAACCATTCTTTAGATTTAAATAATCAATCCGTAGAACTTCAAGGTAGTTCGCCTAATGCGACATAAATCATCACCTCATCTTTTAGGCTCCTGCATAATCGTGTTGTGCAACATAAGTCATAACTCTATTAGAATTTCAGGGTCGTCGTCTGATGTGACATAAATCCTCCTATCTTCAAAGTTATTTGTAAGATCGAATATCATGCAGATATAAGCCCTAAATAATAAAATTGACAGGATTGAAACATCAAATAATATTATCTTCAAAACATAAAGCCAAATACTAGGATAATTTGAGAAGTCATCGATGCACTCCTCAAAATTTGTGACATCCCCTACTCTTCCCTCCTTTGGATTCCTAAAATAACTGCTCTTATTTGGTCCTTTCCTACTTGATTTTCCCTATGACCAACCTTGAAAACCTAACTTTAAAATCTTGAAGATAAAAACCTTTGATCACTATCTAGAGTTTTCTTAATTTACTTCGATCATTTAGGATGTAATTACTATAGGGGCTTGCCTCTATAGGGAACTAAAAAACCAAATTAATATAAACCTTAACTAATCATTATACCATGGAGGGGAACTTGTCGGTCATATATAAAAGGTTAGTATACCAAACAGATGTCATAACTTCTTCAGTTTATTTAATTGAACCCGCTGTTAAGTAATGTGGCAATTTCTCGGGATAAGTGCATTGCTTGGAGTGCCACACTTGGTTACTTAAACTATGAAAATATATGAGATCCACGCCTATCATTTTTTTAAAACAAAAAAAATATTTTTTTTAAAATTAAATATATGTATTAAACCAAAATTATCTTTCAAAATCAAAATAATGACCAACAATTATGTATTTAGAAAAACTTTAGTAAAGTTAATGGGAAATAACATACATATGCAATAGATGATCAAAATTTATTTTTATTCCATTACTTCTTTTCTATAAAGGTGATTATGATCAAGTTTGAGCAAGTCAAAACTTGGCTAGTTGTTTATGATTTGGTTTTTATGTAGTTATTTATATTTTTGTATTATATATGAGCATTAGACGTGAAAGAAAGATAAATTTATCATAAAAAAGGAAAATACATTACCTTTACCTTAATTTGAAGGTTGTATGATTGTAATGTAGGTGATCATTTTTTTTGCCTATCCTTCATCATGTTCCTTATCTATAAAAAACTTTCAAGATGTTGCTCATTATAATGCTCTCATAGCAATATGCATAATAATTTAGTATTTGCAATTATAAATGTTGGACCCAAAAAAAATAATTGTCAATAATGTAAGAAAAAAAACTTAGTTATTGAATTTAAAATTTTTAAAAAACTAATGGAAAATAAGCTACCCATGCAATAGATGATCAAACTTTCTGTTTCATTTTTTATTTTTATTCCTTGAAGATTAGCTATAAAAATGCTTAGGATCAAGTTTGAGAGTGTCAAAATTATATTAGTTGTATATGATTTGCTTTTTACATAGTTATTTATTTTTTGAGGCATTGAAAAGGAAAGTAACATGCAATAGTCAAAGAGGAGCTAGAAGAATAAGATGGTAAAGAGATACTCATGATACTTTTGATATTGAATACTGAAGTCAAATATGTTATGTTACATATAATTTCTAATAAATTAAATGGAAGTGTGAGCCTGGAACCATACAATTATTTTGATTTAAAACAAAAATGAGTAATGTTTATGCTTAAATATGATGAAGTGACGATGATGCTTTCAATTGCATATGAGATATATTCATAAAAATGCTATTTCTTGATTGGTGGATGATATAGGTAATGTGATTCATATGTGAATGATGGTCCTTGATTGTGACAATTTTATGCTATAATATGATATCATAAATTAAAAATATTTGTTATGCAATGAATTACACTTTGGCATAGCATCTTCATAAAAGAGCAACATAATGCTTTGTTTAAATGATAGATAATTATAGTGGATGATGAGTTAACCAATTTGTATTGAAAAGATAAATGTTGTCTATTTTAAAATAAATGATTATCTAAGTAGATTTGGTTTTCTTAGATGAGGAGATATGATCTATTAACTCCTTGAACTAAAGTTATTTAGTCACTATCTTGATTATATGAAATATAATTTACTATAAACTAGCACTATTAGTTATGATAAATGTAGGACTAAACAAATTTGTGAATTAATGCTGAAGTTATCTTGAGTATATTTATGGTTCATGTAACAATGGTGGCCTGATTTGATGATAGCTTAAGAGCTAGCTAAGGTGAACCGCGAAGCAATTGTGGGATATTTTTTAGAATATCAAATGTGATATGTACCAAGACTATAAAATAAAAAATAATAATAATCATTATAAAATCATACAGACATATAGTCTTGCCACTTTTCACATTTGTCAATCATATATATATATATATATATATATAATATTGATGATAAGAACACAAATTATTAAGCTTTGCTAAACAAATTAACTGTATGATCATAAATTCTTTGGATAGTGTTATTGCCTATCACATAAAGTAAACATGAGAATAAGGAATATGAGCTGATCTAAGGGAAAATGATGCATGATCTAAATTTGTAACATATCACAAAGAATTGTAATATGGCATTTTAGTCGATGTCTGAACGTCCTTGTTGTATAAGATTTCATCTTCACAATTTGTTGTAGACCTTCACATTTATTAATATTTTAATTAGTAGTTCTATGTTTAGTTATAAATAATTAAGATGCGATCGAAATAAATAAGAATAAATTTTGTGATGTTAGTTAAGGAAAAAAGTTAATTAATATAATAACTACAGTTTATAGTTTCCTTTTCTACTCCACCTCAACTCAATGTAAAGCACAATGGTGTAGGGTTATAAGTAGGAATGGATACAAACCATTTTGTGATAAATTGTTAGCCATTTGCTTTCGATTAAAACAGTTCAATTGCTAATGCTTTGTCAAGTTGACTCAGGGTATTGGACTAGTGAGTAAATCATGTATGATGAACACTTTGGGGAGCATACTTTTAGTCCTACCATGTGCATTGCCCAAAAGCTTCTTGATTAATAGCCATTTACTTTATCAACATCTCCAATCATAATCTTTAAAGAGAGCAAAGTGATTCTCAATTGGTAATGTATCCTCAATCAAATTTGTGATATTCCAAATGCTTCACAATCTTCAGGACAGATACTTAAAGGATTACGACAGCAATCTTAAATATACAAATCCTAGTACACTTAGACTGAATTTACCGTAATTTAATTCTTTAATTCAACTAAGTTATTCAACAGATTGGACGGATTCCACTTCCTTTGTTGGTGCTCTATCAACAAGCAGAACGCATTGTAGTGAAGCATTACAGATGTACAAATCTTGCGTGTGGATCTTTAAGGTAATATATTCTAGCGTTGATTCTGTCTTAAAATGCTTGGTAAGCGCAATTGGGATAAATGTTAGTTAACTGCAAGCCTCCAGGTTGCTTTGAAGCATTATATATTAAACATAAAAGATTTTAAGATGCTGTTTCAGACATGTCATGTGGTGTATTTGTCTTTTTCACATGTGGTGTGAAATATTTTAACTTTTGTTGAAAATGTGATCGTTTGGGTACATTCCGTGAGATCTTTAACGGGGCATAATTGAAGCATACTTAAACTTCTGCTAAAAATGTGAGAAATTTTTTTTTTTTTTTGGGGCTCATCTTCGCTGTTTTCCGAAAATACCGAACATACATACGTCGGGAGGCCGTAATAGTCGCTAATTATACACCATATGTCAAAAGAGCAAATTTTAGGGGATTTACACATACTTGAAACTTCTGTTAAAAATGTGATAAATTTTTTTTTTTTTTTGGGGCTCATCTTCGTTGTTCTCCGAACATTCGTACGTCTGGAGGCCCTAGTATTCGCTAATTATATACCATATGTCAAAAGAGCAAATTTTAGGGGATTTACAAACATCACAAATTTTTTTTGTGTATTTACATATTCACGCCTAAACTTGCATATTTACACAGAATTTTCAAATCTTTAATATCACATCTAAACTAGTACTATTACCACTTTTAATGCTGAAGTAAACCTTTTCTTGTATAGGTTTAAAACATTAAAGTGCTATTTTTTTATGTATTTATATATTCACACCTAAACTTGCATATTTACACATAATTTTCAAATCTTTATTATCACATCTAAACTAGTACTATTACCACTTTGAATGCTGCAGTACACCTTTTCTTGTATAGGTTTAAAACATTAAAGTGCTATTGTTTCGGTTTCTTTTCTCTTTCTTTATTTTTAAAGGAGTCGTTACTTTGTCTATCGTAGTATAATTCTCATTGGCGAATAAGTCTTTCTTCTGAAACATAAGAAAGATTTGGAAAGAAAGTAACCAGAAAAGCAGGATCATACAACGAATAAAACAAACAAAGAGAAAGAAAACATGAAGAGCCTTTTTGCCATAAACATTGCAAGGATAAGTCAAGTATGTTTTTCTGAAAAAGATTAGGTAGAGGCACCTTAGACCAATATCCGTGAAAGAATATCCACGTAGTCTACCCATAACCAAAGATTCAGATGTGTTTGTCTGTTCTGTGGTCCAGAGTGCTCCCAATAGGATGTATCCTACTTGATTAATTACATCTTGGAAGTTGCCCAAGAATACTATTTATCCAGAGGAGTTATGCTTACAATACTAGGAGCAACCAGCACAAGGCTATCAAAGGATAGTTATTTTACAAGGGAATGCTCTAATGACTTCAAAACTCTCGCTAAGCTAAGGGGCAAAGAGTGAGTCTCAAGCGATCCCCACATGGGCAACAACCTCATTGACATACGAGCCTGCAAAATAACTGAATAATCCCGATGGGGAATCCTAATATGTCAAAACGCATCCGGGTCATAAGGGCAACAGACAATTTGTCGTATCCCAAACATGTGACAGCCTATCGGTAATCAGGCCCTCAATATGATACCAATGAAGGTAGAAAGAGTGATATGGCTCAACGGGGGTAGTCAAAGGAAGAGGGAGTAATCCTTAGCAGGTAGAGGTCGCCAAGTCGAGGAACCACAGACCCGTCATCCTAAGCCACTAGGACCCATAAGCCTACTCACTCATGAAGGTAGTCGACCCAACACATCCACATCCAGAGATCGTCTGTCAGCTATTCGTGAATTGTGTCGTCCACAAGAACCTTGATAGCCCTACGGTCAAATGAACAAAACTCTATCCCATGACTATCAGGTGGAGCTCGAAGAGGTGGGACTTATACCAGCCAAATGGCAAGAATGCCGCTAGAGAGGAAGAGAAAGGGTGGTTCAGCTATAATAATTAAAATGCTTCTGATAAAAGGACTTACACCCCGATGGGTCAGATAGCCTTCTAACGGCCTATGCGAGCTAGACAACCACTTAAGTGGAAATCTATTTTAAGTCAGTTGGGTTAAAAAAGCACGGAAGCTTCTCATCGGAACATGTATATGATGTTGTTATCTATCACAATCATGAGTGTTAAGGCGCTATTAATATGACTTGGGATATTCCATGATATGCTACACATTTTAAAACCAACCCGAAGGCCATACAGGAAAGTAAAAGATCGATTCTTAAATCTTGATTGTTTTAATCCTAAATTTTAATTAATCTAAAATCTTATTAGGATTTTGTAAAAAAATTATAATATTAAGTCCTTGGAAAGCCTAAATGATTTGCAAGATTCCTAAACAATCCAGAAAAGTGAAAACAGTGGAAAAGCAATTCAAGTAACAGGTATGTAAGAAAGAGATTAAAGCAAGCCAAATATGAAAGAATAAGAGGATGGTGTTGTTGGATTGGCATCATTTCCCAAAAATAGGAAAAGTTTCTCAAGAACTGCATAAGTACATGTCTGATCTTAATGGTATACATAAATGAGATTTAGAATTAAGGTACAAGACATGAGCATATAGCTTCTATCTCCATCACATGGTTCCACCCATTTGGAGCCTTAGAAACCATGCTCGTACCTTATTTCTAATACAAGACTCCCCTAGGACTTTAAAAAGTACATAAGAAAAGCAAGAAATGATTTGATCTGCATAAAAACAACATTAGTAGGAAAGCCAACAAAAATGAATGCATATGAGCCATGTCTAGCAAGAGAGGCAAGCAGCACCTACGAGAAAGTGCTAGTATATAAATCATTACATTGCTCCCCCATGTTACACGTGTAGTGTGTATTTTAGGCAAGAATCCCTGCAAGAAGACAAAAGTAAGATACTTCCATGCATATCAAATTGTAAGTATGTAATCACACTAAAAGCACAAAAGATTATGCCAAGCTAGGGCAACTAAACCAGCAAAGAACTATAGTCAGGACTTAAACAAAATTACTTAGCATCATAGTCCTTAGCTTAGCACATCATCTAACGTAGTGTCGTAACATAACATCTAAATGAATTTGGGGTTATGTCAGAAGGCTAGCATATATTATGATGGGGTTGCCATCACCAGCCCCATCCGAAGGATCCATAGATTCTAAGAAGTGCCACTAGATGTAAATTTTGAAAAGCTTTTAAGAAATTGACCTCATGTACGGTTTAAGCTAAATATGCATGTAACTTCAATAGACTTTGAAAATATGATGTGTATAATTAATAAAATTATAGATTTTTTATACTTTCAAAATAGTTCTTAAGAAATAGAAGGTCTAAGTGGATCCTATTTAGATCTCTTGGAATCTTAACACAACATATGCGTGTTAATCATGGCATGGTAGCTATTATTGCCCCACCAAGGCATCCATGTGGGCAATAATCACCACCCCGTCATGAACAACAATATGTTATTCAACTAACAAGATAGATTCATGATCAAGACAATCAGAGAAATGCACATAAAAATGCACATTAATCGAAAGATGACATGCATTCACCACTAGCATACAGTGATGAATCTGCCTATAGTGCCAAATGATGCATGCAATACATACGACATAAGTGAAAATGAGTGTGTCATGGAGGCAATGCCAAAAAATGGTAGGTGTGTCGTGGATGCAGTGACCCAGAAGGGTAGGTGTGTCGTTGAGGTAGTGACCCGAAGGGTGAGTGTGTCATGGAGGCAGTGACCTAGAGGGTGGGTCTGTCGTGAAGGCAGTGAACTAGAGGTGGCGCCTATGATAGTTCATAGCAGTGTCGTAGGGAGTACACAATATATTGGCTCTGTGGCAGACCATCCATTCACATGATGTGTGAGTGCGAGGAGTAAGTGTAATTGAGCACTAATCTAAATGCAAAGACTCTAAGAAAGCAAGTCATAGACATTCAAGGTGCTATGCAAGCAAAGACACAAGAGTGTAAAGTGCAAATGTAACCACCTGTGACGTGGTGCTAAATGACATAAGCATGCCATGAAGAGGATATAAAGAGTAACATACCACTGGAAGACACAAACACTCATCATAAGCATATTAGGGGAATATGCTCATGCATGCACAATAGTGTGCAAGTGTGGATGTGCTAATGCAAGATATGTGAAGAATCATGTAATGAGTATAACATGCCAAATGCAAAAGATATATTGATCAAAAGATTAATTAGGCCAGTGGTGGCACCGATTGATCATGTCTATAGACAATGGTTAATAGACTGATCGAGTCAGTGATGTCACAAATTGATCATGTATATTGAAGAAGGTCGATCAGACTGATGTGTGGCTAATCAATGAAGGGTAGTCGATTGATATGATTGTGCCTATGGTGGTCGATCAATCGAGTGAACTGGAGATAATCGATTGATCTGTAGTGTGCGACCAAACAAAGAATGGTTGATCAAAATGCTCATGCTTGTGGCAGCTAACCAATCGAACTGACTAGAAATGGTCAATCGAGTCAGGGTGTGCGACCCATCAACAAAGAATGGTCAATCGATAGGCTTAGGCTGGCAATGGTCGACCGATTGAATGGACCGAAAATGGTCGATTGGGGTTGGGTGTGTGACCGTTTAATTAAGGATGGTCAATTGATGTCATTGGGCTGGTTGATGGCCAATTGATATAATGGACCTAAGACAATTGATCAGTCGGTGTGAGGTCGATTGATGTGAAAGTGATGATGGCGGCGATCGATCGAGTTGACTGATGATAATCGATGAAACTGGAAGGTGTGGCTAATCAACGACAAATGACAAAATTATTAGTTTTGATGCAATTTTGAAAATAATACATGCAGTACATACAATAAAAATGTAAAACATATGCAATTTGGGATTTAATTAGATTTGACGACGAATTGTGCCCGCTCTAACAAACTCACGAGGTACCCTAAGGTAAGCAACAAGATGAAGCGAGTGTTGCTACAAACCATAGGGCAACTACCTCTATTTTCCTAGAATGAAAGGATTCTTTGGGAAAATCCTTCATGGCGTAGGGAACGTCAAATTCTCAAGACTTTCCGTGCTCTAGGTCAAAATAGTGGACTTCGCCCCTCCCGTTGTTGGGATGAAATCATTTGCGAAAATGTGGGATTGTAATGATCTTAACGTTTAGATTTTGGTCTAGAACAGAAAAGGAGGGGTTTTAATCATGGATTCATGAGGGAAAGACAATGGCTCCTATTCTTATGAGGTTTCCTCTAGGAAATCAAAATCCTAACTTAATTTCTCAAACATTCAGACTTAAAGGGGCTCTAGGAATGAAAATCCCAAGGAATTAAGGAATTTCACTTTTTTGATGGTTGATCAAAGCGTTTCTTCTCGTATGAAGAAGTTCCCCTCACGGGAGAGAGTGATGGCGCCACTGGATTTTTCCTCCTCTAAAGAGATGAGGATGCTCTCCTTGTCGAAGAGTTGAGACTTTGAGAAAGCTGGAATCTTGCTTCTTCAAAGTCAGGAAGAAGCACTCTTTGTTAGAGAGTCCCAAGAGATGAAGAAGATGACTAGAGAAGATGATGAAAATGAGAGGAAAGAAAGGGAAAGGATGGAGGAATCTTTTTCCTAAATTTCTTTTGAAGGAAGATGAAGGTTTTCCTTCCTAAAGATCCTTGAATTCTTCTTCTAAATTCCCTAAGCTCTCTACCCACTCTTTTTCTTCAATGGTGACCAATCAACCCAAATGAGCCCTTCCCCCTAGGTTATTCCACTATAGGGTGTTTATCCAAGGGTCAAAGACATCTTTCTCAATTTGGAATGGCCCTAAAAGATCTCCTATGCTTTATTTGGGTAAAGAACTAGTCAAAAAGGGAAAGACCGGCTGCCTCGGCTGCCTCGCCGGCCACGGGCCGCCTCGGCTGCCTCGCCGGCGGGAGTCTGGGATCCGTATGTGCAAAATTTGCTAACTGGTTCTGACGGCGTGGCCACACTGCATTTGGGCGTGGTCAAACCACTATTCAATGTGTCATAGATTGGGGCTTGGCATGGCCATGCCCTGAGGTTCAGTGTAATTACGTTGGGTGGTCTGTCTGGGCGGCGTGGCTATGCCACTTGTGGGTGTGGTCATGCTGGTCGACGAACTTTGGCGCCCGCAAAGTTTTGGGCATGGTCGCACCCATATTGCAGCATAATTATGCAATAGAATCTATTTGGAAGGCGTGGCCACACCACCTTCATGCGTGGTCTTGCCGACCACACCGCTTTTGTGTTCTTCGGGGAGGTCTCGGCGTGTCCATGCTTGGTTTATGCATGGTCACACCACTAAGTAGGTGTGTCCACGCCTGAATTTGTCGTGGTCACACCGGACACCATAAAGATCGGGCATCCGGAAAAGCTTGTCAAGGGCATTCCGAACCTCGTGGGAACTCCAGAGGATTGAATGTATATCTATGTATAGATGTATATGCATATCTATATGTATATCTACGTATCTATACATGTACATCTATATATGTATGTCTATATATGTATGTAAATCTATATATGTATATCTATATATATATACATATATATATATATATATATATTAATACAAGTCTGCTTGTGCCTTAAAAATTTTCATAATTGGAGGGACAGAAGGGTTAATGCTTAGCAAAAAATTTGACCCATCGTATAAATCGCAAAAAAATTTTCCGTTGCTTACTAGAGTCGGACAATGAATGTACAATGCAATTTAAAGTACTCCGATTTTATTTCTCATTACATTAGTAAAGGTGATAGTAGAAGTTCTTAAAGTCTAACAGCTCAAATCGTCATACTCTTAAGCCTACAATATAGCTTCTGGTTGGCTAAAGAACAAGCATTTACTACCAACCTGCCTTCAAAGAAAATGCTTATTTTAAATTTGTTGATCATACTAATCCGCCAATTAGGAATATTAAAAAGAGAATGGTAATTGATTGGCATGGATGAAAGAAATACGAATCAGTCCACAACATCTAGATTTTAGTTTTCCTTCTCAATTTCAAAGAAGATTTTCTTACTTCTCAAATGTAGGAAATTTAAGGGTTTTTTTCCTAAATTTTATTACATAAGGTATATTCAATTACTTAAATGTCAAGCTTTAAAATTTATAGCCAATGGGAAAAAAGCAAAGAAGAAGCTTAGGTTAGATATCATGTAATAGTTGATTTCATAAATATATCGTTTGTAAAATATTTTGACTATATTACAAGATTAAATGCTATCAATATAACCAATGACAAAAATCTTTGTATATCTTTTTTTTTGTAAATTATCCATAACCAAGTTGTTAAATTAGAATAAAACATGATTACTCTTTTTAAGCTCTCTCAAAAATTTAAATTAGCTTTGTGCCACTCCATTTTACTTAAGAATTGGCTTGGCTTATCAGAGGATAAACCACACAAGTTTGACTATGGTAAGCTATGAGATTTTGCCTCCGACGACCTATGTTCCTTTTCTCCTTTATTTTTTGATTCAATCGAAGGCTTGTTGCTTGTTTTCTATTGGTGCTCCCATTCTTTTTCTTTGTTTTCATTTTTGTTTCTTACACATCTTGAGTTTGTGGCCAAATCTAAGTATTGAGATTGATCATGAAATTGTTTGTCTTGTAATTATGTAGGCTAAAATGGCTCATACGAGTGATAATTTGTTGGATTGGTCATAAAAAACCTAGTGTAATTTTTTTAAGGTTCTCAAAAATTCTTTAAGGATTTATTTTAGAGAAAAATTTCAATTCATTTTTCTACTACTCTTAAGTAACCTGCCAGCTAAATTTTAAAATAGTGATTTGTAAAACTAATGAGGAAATCATTGCTTTAGTTGCTCGTTTTAATCTAGCCCTTTTGGTTAAATATGTTTTTGGTGGGCATTCAACTGACTATTTTAGGAAACCTTTTACCAATCTTAAACTATTTGGTTGTCTTAAACTTGGCCATTTGAACAAAAGAATGTGTTTTGATTTACTTACATCATTTAGATGACAAATCTGGACTTTTTGTTAGAAGAATTTATTTCATTAATGGTTTTCTAATAAAAATGTTTAAACGAACTACAATAAATTCTAATGTAGAGTATCCATTTTTTTTTTGAATTGGATTAAATTGACTAGAAAATGTGTTCACTTCATAATTCATGACATTCTTCTTTTTTAGTTAGCCTCTTGTAATGGATTATTCTATATCTTCTCTTTCTTGACCTTTTAAAGCAAGGATATTAACTGAAATTGATTTATTTGAAACATTTGATATTGAAGTTTGTTGAATTTCAAGAAGTATGCAAACTTTAAAAAAGTTGAGTTTGAAAATTTGTTATTTTGCAATTGTAAATACAAGTTACATAGTAATTCTTTTGGTATTTTTTCAGCTTTATTTTAGAATAAAATTTTCTTCTATGAAACTTATACCAAATTCTATGCCTATGAAGGGTGTTACTACTTCTTGGGTTCTAATTTCTCAACCAAATTTTATTAATGTGATTCTTTATAAGCCTCAAGTGGCAAGTGTGGAGAATTGTATTCCCATATTTAAGATTCTATATTTGTGAGTAAGGTTGAGATTAAAATGGAGATAATTGAGCATAATCATTACCCTTTTCATGATTTAATTTTATCAAAGGTGTAGGTAGTGTTTTGTTTCTAATC
>NW_018164956.1:43593-50087 GCF_001263595.1 Phalaenopsis equestris
CATAGAAGGAAGATGAGGGCTCATCTCTATGTATAAGCTATGTATTCTCCATTTTATTTGCCTTAGTGAACTATTTGATTGATTCCCTCCCGTGGACGTAGATCCAGTTGGATCGAACCACGTAAATAATCTGTGTTTGCTTGTGTTCTTTGTGTTTCATTTCTATGCCAGGAAGTACATATCTCACAACATTGAATAATTATATGAATTTTACAAACATAAAATAAAAATTTATGTATTGACTCCAGTTTATCTTGCTTGAGAATAGTTGGATTCATTAAAAAGCTATGAAAATTTTTAGCTATGATTTAGAGATGAATGAACACAGCTCAATGCTATATATTTAAAGTAGGAAATGGTTACTTGGCTGTAAAAGCTCGGCAAAATTTTTGGGGAAAAATTAACAAATTTTATATAAAAAAAAGGTAATATTTTAATCATAACGCTTGATTATATATTTATGGGATTATATGATAGTTATATATGATGGTTAAAGGATAAATTGTCATACTTAACTCATTAGTAAACCAGAATGCAGAAATAAGAATTAACTATGATTGAGTCCAGCATTCATCTCCGAGGTCTTCAATCTGCTGCATCATCGTTCCCTTCAACTTCAAAGGAATTTGACACAACTTACTGAGCCTAAAAGCGTCTGACGGATGAAAATCAGCAATCTTGAACGTAGGAGAGATGTTCAGGTCTGGTAGTAAGGAGATAACATAAACATTATCCTTAATATCTTATGCGTATATGCCAGTTTAATGCAATTTAAGCTTAGAGTACATCCCAACAGTAAACCATTCCTTTCGTAAATGAATCATAATGAGTTCCCCCACCTTGAAGTCCATAAAGCATATTTTTCTACCAGCTTTAAGTTTATACTGGACGACATTGTTGGAGAGTTTCTGTTTGATTTCCTGTAGCATAGAACTTAAATTAGAAGTCATGTTATCAGCAACCTTGCTTTGAAATTTAAAGTGAATAACAAGATCTATAGTGTGGTTTGTATACATAAAAAATGTGTACGCACAAATCTCAAAGAGATCTCACGGATGGTGGAAGAGGAGACGTGACCTCGTGGGACCTACCAAGGACTATCCGGGACCACACGCTTAATCGGTAAGCCTCAAGTGCACCGCGAAGACAGAACACATTAGATGGATAAAATATAAATAACATCCTAAAAAACCCGTCTGACCAGATCCACTCCGATGAACATGGCGCATTCCAACGAAGATAAACCGAGAAGATGAAAAGTATACACCGGTTTCAGAGCGGTTAATGTGAACCCTCAGCAAGTAACTGCTTGGCCTAATGGCCGCCCAACCTCATAGCCACCTGGCTTGATGGTCGTCTGACTCGATAGGCGCCTAACTTAATTGTCGACCGACCTCACGACCGCCGGGTTTGATGGTCGCTGGCAATATCTTTGGCCTCATGGGCCATATATTTTTATGTACAGACTGAAATATCTCAAGCATACCTACGTACTTTAGGGGTAAAGTGTATAATTTTACAATGACCCAATATTATAAATAGGCGTCATTTCATGAATAAAAGTTATGTATTTTTACTATTCATTGTTGTGTTATTGCTCGCCCTTTTTCTCTCTCTCTTCCATCCTTCAGCGCTTTATTACTTAGGCGTTTCTTCCGAACATATTTGAACTCAACATCTTAAAAGGTACGGCAAGCGTTGATTCCTACAGTTGATAAAAAGAGGAGCAGAATGATCACATAGAGAATGAAGTGACGAGAACGTCTGTAGAAAAGAATGCAAGAGATGAGAACTGAGATATGCAATAGGTATCAGGCCAGACCACCAAAGTTTTGAGGGCAATCATAGCCCTGGCAGGAAATCGGGCCCCATAAGATCAAAACCAACCATAGAAGGTGGCGCTGGTGTAGAACGACAGGAGGGTGAACAACGACCTTGAGAGGTCGGTGACTCGTAGTATTAAGATAGTGCAGAATCTGCACAAGTGGAAATTCAATGGTTAAGGAGCACTGAGGCCCTGCTTCAATAAAAGAATCATTTCTCCCTCCAAGTATCTAGAGTGGAGCACCCAGAAAAATTTATATTACTGGCCTTGGAGGCTTACATTGGACAGTCAGACCCAATCAACCAAATCGCTGCATTTGAGTCAACCGTGTGCATGCTCAAAGTCTCAGATGCATTTAAGTTTCACATGTTTTTCACCACTTTTAGTTCGTCAGCCTTGAAGTGGTTCCATGTACTTCCCCCTAGAAGTATTAGCAATTTTATTAATTTCAAGATGTTGTTCTTAGCGTAGTTCGCAAGTGCCTGAAAGGACACAATGAGCTTGCAGTTGATATGGTAACTCATGTAAAGTTAGCACGAGAGTTTGCACACATTCAATGCACACTTCTAAATATAAATGTTGGAGGTAGAAGACCTTAAAGCCACCTTGAAGCAAGGCTTGGAGTCCGAGAGATTTTCTTATGACCTCAGCATTAATGAAACCTATGACTGGGTCGAGTTGTTAGAGAAAGCCAATAAACACATGCCAGTGGAGGAAAGTTTCCCTATGCTAGAACCTAAACGGGGCCATGAATAGAAAAAGCTCCCCTCGATGCCAGGTCGAAGCGAAGGGAGGAACTCAAACCACCCATTTGGTACCGTTTCTAAGACAAACTGTCTTTACATGTCAATGGAAGGATCGAACGGTACAACCATCATAGTGGTCAGGCAAGTAATCGAGACCCGTGGCTGGCACGGTACTATGAGAGGTTGGCACACGGTTATGAACAACCATACAGAGATTATGAGAGATTGCAAGCTACCCCCTTTAAGGATGTCAAAGGTGAAAATCGTGGACGCCAACTAAGATATTCTCTGAGATATGAGAAAATATTGTAATTATCATCGAGATCACACCCACCACACAAAGGAATATAGACGTCTCCAGATTCTCATCAATGATTTAATCAAGGCGGAAAAGCTGACGGAGGTCGTGTCCTATGAACCCTCGGGCCAGAGGCCTTCCATGGGAAGGCTCCAGCATTAGAGGCCTGCTCGGGCACATGTAGACAAATTTTAGACTTTTCTATCTTTGGTGGATCAGATACTCCTCGTTGAAGCTCCAAAAAGAGTACCATGATTGTTTAGTTATGCAACCATGCATCCATGCAAAGAAGAGGAAGTTGTCCTCCCATCACATTCATAGAAGATGACATTCCCCAATGGGGAAATCACTATAACGGGGCCATAGTCGTTATAAGTATAATTATGAAATTCGAAGTCAGAAGCATTCTCATTATCACTTGAAGCTCCGTGAAAATTTTATTCAACTTTGTTTTTTTTTTATAAGCTTAATGTTTAAGCCGACCGGTTGGTAGCACTAGTTAGCCCACTTTTTGGTTTTTCAAGTGAGATAAAGGAGGCATTGGGCATAATGCCATTGGCAGTCACCTGAGGCGACGGAGAGAAGCAGTTCGAGAAGATAGAGGATTTTTTGATAGTGGATTTGTCCCCAACCTATAACACCATTTTTGTTTGCTTGCTGCTAAACCGCTTCAGCGTCGTGGTATCTACCCACCATGTTGTAGTAAAGTTCCCAGGAGGCAAATAAACAATCACTATCGGAGGATATTTGAAGCAGGAGCATGAGCTACTCTACTTGTAGAACCAAAAAGGAGTACTACCTCAAGACCAGTGAGGCCACCCAAAAGACTCGCATTAATAAGTACAAACCCTATAAGTCTTTCTTAATAAGTCATAGTTTTGATGCAAGATGTTGAGAATTGTTGATTTAAATGCTTCAGGACCACAAAGATGTCCTCTCTTGGTTTGACATAGAGATGCCCAAGATACCAGCTGATGTTGCCTGTCATTGGTTAAACGTGATCCCTATAGTTCGACCAATCTATCAGAAGATAAGAAACTTAGTGACTTCACTAGTTGTGACAACTTTACGAACTTTGGGAGGTGCAATACCCCTCCTAGCTCTAAAACATCATTATGGTCAGGAAAGTCAACAAGAAGTGGAGGATGTGTGTCAACTTTACCAACTTAAATTCCGCCCGTCCAAGAAAGTGCTACCCAATGCTAAGGATCGATCCTCTGGTGGACGCAGTCATTGGGTAATCGGGGATGATCTTTTACCTGATGGACGCTAAAAAGGGTGCTTCCATTATGACCAAAGGAGTGTTCTGTTATAATGTAATTCCATTTGAGCTTAAAAACACTGAGGCAACATACTAACATTTGATAGATGTAATTTATAAAAATTAGAAATAAAATAATATTGATGTCGATGTCGATGATGTCCTTGTAAAAAAAAGGATGGAAAAACGACATATTAATGGCCTAAAAGAAACTTTTCAAACCCTAAGAAAATATAATTTCACGTTGAACCCCTTAAATGTAAATTTGAAGCCTCAACTAGTAAGTTTTTAGGTTACCTCCTAACTCCTGAAGGTAACAAACCCCGAAAAATCTAGGCTCTGATTCACATGCTACCCTTATGGAATACTCAAAAATTTCAAAAATTAACTAGTTGGATTGTAGCTCTAAGTCGATTCATTTTAAGGTCAGCCAATATGTGTGTGACGTTCTTCAAAAATCTTCAAAATGCTGACATTTCTGGTGGATACATGAATGCCTACAAGTTTTCAGAGCCTTAAGGACTCTTTAGCTTTACAACCACTCCTTCAAAGCTCAAAGCCAAATGAAGAACTCTCTTTGTACTTTGGGGTAGGAGCAGAGGCGATCAGTTCCGTATTGGTTTGGAAAGAGGCAGAAAGGTATTTCCCGATTTAATATACCATTCACATTCTCCAGGTAGTGGAGGTCAGGTATCTTATTATGGAAAAACTAACCCTTCTTCTATTTGTGTTGGCTCACAGGTTCTGAACCTATTTTCAGACACATCCCATTCAGGTGATTACTAATCATTCCCTGAAGTCAGTGCTCGCCCGACTATAACAGTCTACTTAAGTACCCAAGTGGGGAATAGAGATAAGTGAATTTAATATCACTTATGTTTCTCACACAACCATAAAATCTTAGGTAGTTAAAAAATTTCTAACTAATTATTCAAGGTAGGGGAACCCTGCTGAAGAAAGTCAAGGTGGTCAACAGGAGTGGATCCTAAACATGGACGATGTCTCAAATCGGAACGGATCAGGGATAGGGCTCGCTCTGAGCATCCTTACAGGAGAGCACTTATATCATACAATGGTTGTAGAATTTTTAGTAACAAACAATCAAACAGAATAAGAAACTCTAATTGTTAGCATCCACCTAGCTTAACAAATGAGCACCCAAGTGCTGATTGTAAAATCAAATTTGTAGCTTATGCTAAACTAGATAAATGGGGAATTTGATTCTAAAGATGAAAAAATGATGAAGTGCCTTAAAAAGGCCATGATTGAAATCCAAACATTCAGACAGTTCTTGATCAAGCACATCAATAGAGAAGAAAATATTGTCACCGACATGTTATCCAAATATATTCGCCTGGGGAATGGAGAACCACAAGTACTCAACTAGCCAATTATTAAAGATCTTGAGGCTATGGAGGTAGAGGGTGAGCAGGCTAAAAGCTAGGTATACCGACATGTCTAATAATTTACTACTTTTATATACACATTTAATGTCTATTTTTAGTTATATTACGTTTTAATGGAAGATATTTCTATGTTTTTGTTGTAGGTATAAAAAGTTGGGGCAATTGGAGTTAAAAGAAGTAAAAAGGAAGAAATTTTGAGTCAAAAACAAACTCTTCGTAAAAGTTGACCTGGCACCTGGGCGCCAAGATCTAGTGCCTAAGTGTCAGTTTACTGAAAAAATGACGCCTAGTGACCAAAAGAAAATATGTTGAGATTTTCATACCTATTTTACATTGATTTTGATGATATTTCACTTTAAAGAAAGGTATTTTTTATGTTTTGTTGCAGGTATGTTGAATTATGATCATTGGAGCAAAAAGATGCAAAAAAGAACGAATTTGGAGCAAAAAAGTGTGAATTTGGAGCAAAAAGGACGAAAATATGAAGATTTGATCTTGGGAGCCGACGGCGGGCTCAACGTCGCTGACGGCGGGTTTTTCCAGAGAGTCTAGAATTAAATATTCTAGAAGGTCGCCGACGGCGAGCACGTCGGTTCTCTCAACATATGCATTGAATGTGGACGATTTTTGAAAGGACGCTTGGGCAACTCTTGAAAACTCTTCTACAACTTTAAAAGAAACATTTGGAAGGCCACAATTTGAAGGCCGAATAAGGGGGGTGTCCGCTGAGTTTTTGTTGTTTGTGGTGACTATTAGAGTGTAGAGAGTGGTTAGTATTGTGAGAAATTCTTCGAAAGATTGTAAGAGTGGAAGGAAAGTGAGAGATTTCTTCCTCATTGCCGCTTCGAAGGAGAATTCTGTGTGCTGTAAAGAAAGGAAGAGATTCAGAGGAACTTCGAGGAGTTTGCTTGGGGAGGAATTAGAGATAAGTTGTATTTACTTATTGAAGTTTGTATGA
>NW_018164956.1:50688-56490 GCF_001263595.1 Phalaenopsis equestris
ATATGCAATTTGAATTATATTATTGTGATTAAGTATTGATTTTTTAAATCTTAGTTCGTAGCCTCTAATATTACTCTATGTGGGATCGATATCTAGGACTCCATTAAAGCCTTGTATTACTTGAGCGATATGTATACTTGCGTTGATAAGTATGACTTTGCAATTATTGAATATTTTATACACATCTTTATCAAATCTATAACCGCTGTCAAGTTTTTGGTGTCGTTGCCGGGGATTTAAATCTTTTAGTAGCAGTATCAAATTCTTGTATTTTTAAGCATATATAAAGTTGCTGTCACCTAGGAGCCACAGTTAGGCGCCTAGGCCCCATAAACGGTTTCTTCCCAAATTTATTGAATTTAGATGAATTTTGAAAAGGTACCATAGGTGACTCTTATAAATTTGGCCCTATACTATATAACAGTGATTTTATTATACAAAAAGGGGGCGAAAGAGAGGAATAAAAGGAAGAGAAGAGGAGAGTAAGTGAAGAAGAGTGAAGAAGAAGATAGTCTCTTAGAGCTGTAAGAGAAGATGAGAAGTGAGAGATTTAATCTTCATTACATTTCTAAGAGAGAATGTAGTGATATTGTAAGGTGAGAAAGTGATTCAAAGGAACTTGAAAGGATTCGCTTAGAGAGGAGATTGAGATAAATAGTTCGTACTTTACTTTTTTTACTTATATTTGTTTTGTAAACTTATTTTGATATATAAATCCATATTTTATTGTAATTTCCTCATAAGATCTATGTAATTTGCTTTGTATTTATCGCTGCAATGAGAAATAATCATTTGAAGAATTGAAATTGTTTAGAAGTGCTTTAATTTCATAGTTGTGATGATTCAAACTTCGAACTTCATTTACTTAATCAATCTGGCCAGTTTTTTAAGTTAAAATATGTTGTAAAATATAAAAAACCGAAAGGGCTATGCTTTCCTCAACTAAGTAAGAATCACATTTGATCTCATGGATGAGAATGTAATTCATGTGGTTAAGTGCAAATGAATACGAAAACAAATTTTGATAGGCGTAAATTGGTGATTCTAGAGTGACAAGCAAGAACCTCCAATTTGATATAGAAGTTGAGAACCTAAGGCTAGATGTTAGCCTCCAGGCAGAGGGATAATGAGAACTCTAGAGTGAGAGCTAGTATCTTCCCAGTCAAACCAAGAATTTTGGAACCTGACTCTGGATTAGCCTATATTCTTCATGCACTTGTAAGAGGGTAAATAACATGTATGCTCCTATTTAGCACAATATAATTTATAACCACTGATTAAAATCTCATTGCAAGGGGAAGAATAGTTTCTAAAAATTAAACTCTTCTTCATAAAACTTAGTTTAGCGATATTAAAGTTTACTTTGAGTTTAGAGATAAAAGTAGTAGATATAATTCACTTGGTTTAAGAACACAAATTTCGACATCCATTCCTAGTTATGTTTCTGCAATTTTGATAGAGTTTATTTTTTGAGTTAATATTATAAGATTTCCAAATTTCCCTCTGGGATCTCATCTAAAACATGCAAAGTCGATGCTTCATTTAGAGATAATTCTCCCTTATATTCAGGAGATCTTTGTTCTCCACCATTCTCCATATTTTTCATGTAGAAGTCTCCATCATCTTCCCATATTTGATCTTCTAGGATAGGATAATTCAGATCAAGCCACAAACGTTTTAGTTCATCTTCAATCAATCTCTTCCTGATATTTTTTCAAAACGTTCATTGTTATCAAGAACTTCTTCCAGATTCAAAGATCACAACACTTTCATCACCTTGCATTGCCATATGTCAAAGTTTTCTATGACATCAAATCATGTTACATCGATCTTGAAAGGATGCCGGATAACCTGATGAATCAACACCTTTTTCATCATCATGGTGAATGTTGAAGTACATGACAACAAGATATTATTTATGGCTCCACCAGATCTCGTAACCAAACTTACTCTAATCACTTGATTTTGTTCCCGCAACTTCACCAAAATCATAGCGCTGTCAGAATCACGCAAATTCTACTTCAATACCATATTGTTGTACAAAATAATACAAAAAACACTAAAGGAAAACAATAAAATATAATGAGATTTATGTGGTTCAATGCAAATCCTCCCACCGTCCACATTTATGGGTTATTACTCTATCATAAAAATGGGGAGAGAAAAAAAATGTCGAAATAGGAGTACAACTTAATATGAAAAAAACATCAATAATCCCTTTTAATTAAGAGAGGATTAGATGATACAAATTAGAAATATTTCTAATATAAAAAAGTTATTGTAATTAGATATCTTTTAATTAGATTACATAAAATCAAGCTTTCCAATATAGAAAATATATGGTAATTAGATCTCATCTAATCATGCTATCAAATATCAATTCTCTTAATATATACACTTCATAATATATAACCATTAGATGTAATACTTTCTAGAATAAAATAATCTCAAGTGTTTTTTTTTTTTTTGTAAATATACCTTTTATTTTCTTAACAACATATTTCCTTGTAGAATTTTAAATTATTTTATAAAAATAAATTGAGTTATTTATAAAAGTATTTAAAATAATCTATAGATATTTTTAATATTTTTAAAAATACTCTTCATATGAGTAGCAATCTTTTTCGCCACAATCAATTATTTCAGCTACTACTAGTTTTACTACAACCGCACCGCTGCCATTCATCATCGTCGCCGTCATATAAAATAATTATTTTATTTATTTACTTACTATATTTGATTTTTATTTTATAAAAATAAATCATGTTATTTATAATAATATTTCAAAATAAATTTTACTTATTTTAATTCGTTTTAAAAATGATTTTTATTTTCACTGACCAGTATTATTTGTCACCGCCACTATTTTGACAACTACAATAGCCTCTAGGGCCGTCAAAAAACTCGTTGTTCGCTAACAACTCGTGTTCGGCTCGTTCGTTAAGTAAACGAGCTGAACACGAACAGCTCTTTGTTTGCTCTTGTTCGGCTCGTTTTAGCTTGAAATTAAAAAAATTAAATAATTCTTTATATAAAAATATATTACACATATTATTTATCTAATAATATATTATATATATTTATATCTAAATTTATCGTAACTGTTTATGTGGTAATGTGGTTATGCGCCTTGTTTTACATGCATTTGGCTCATGTTTGAATACAACACTCTACATCTATTTTTTCAGTTTAATTTTAACGAGCCAATTTCGAGCCGAACATGAACACGAATATTTAAATCGTGTCGAACACGAACACACTGTTCACGAGCCGTTTTCGAACACGACCCAATTTCGAACACGAACAATTTCAAATGAACCAAATACGAGTCTAGCCTGAGCTTGCTCAAACTCGGCTTGTTTACGGCCCTAATAGCCATTCAATATTAAGTAAGAAAAAAAAAATTATTTAAAAAAAAGTATGATTTATTCATATTTAAAATATAAATATAATATAACAGCAATAAAATTAAAAATAAAATATAAATTGATGCTGAAATATTTTTAAGAACCGAGGAAACTAAAAAGAATGTTAAGCATAAAGGCTAATTTTAATACCATAATTGTTTATATAAGCCTTATAATATTCCTTAAAAAAATTATATTCCTCGTGACCAATATATGGAAGAAATATAATGCCATTACATAAAGAAAAATCCTTCATTTTACCCCCATTACTTAGAGAAATATTTGCGTCTACACAAGACTGCAAAACTGCGTACGTTGGTAGGTTACAGGGAGGGTATTGGAGGATTATATTCATGTTATACCCCCTGTAATATATCTGTAACCACTCTGTAACCTACCTGTAACTTATCTGTAACTTACAAATAAATGAAAACAGAAGCGTGAAACTTACTGTTACAAGAATAATACATGTAGATTACATGGGGGTTACAGCGGTATAGTGCGGATATAACCCCTCCATACCCTCTTTGTAACCTACCAACGTACGCAACTCTGCGTAAATTAGAAATACACAAATTTTTCTTGATTACTTAAGGATTAAGAAAGGGAGGTTCAATGGGAAAGCAGCATCCACTCAGTTGCCGCTTCCTTTAACAAATTGTGATGGAAGGACTTAGGCTAACTGGCGCAACATTTCAACGGTCGTGATTGAAAGATGTTACCTCATAAATAATATAAAGAAAAACCTACCAAATTTAGCTGCTGTTTCCAATGAGTCGGGGAAGGGAAGATAAGCCTTTAGTCTAAATTTTTTATTTTTAATTTTTAATGTTTACTATATTCTATTTTCTTTAACTCCATGTAAATGCATCTTTTTTTTAACATGTATTGGTGGTATTTTTCCTGTGATATGAAAGATTTGGGTGGTGTAAATGTAAAAAAACAAACTTTAGGTTTTAGACATGTAAATACATATGAATTGGGAATGCACTCTTTTTTTTTCATATGGTTGATCATGCTTTTGAAATCTCGCTTGCCATTCATTCATGTCAGCACGAGTTCAATCATTAGTTATTGGAATGGGGTATATTTTGATCATCTTATCATGCATTTGCAACATATTTGTTAAGAGAGTTAAGTACAAGTAAATTAAATTCAATTGAGAATATAAAGGCACTTTGATCGATTGAAAGGGAGAGAACTAAGCCGCATTGTCTATGTTAAATGTATCATTTCAAAGAATGGTCTATCTCTTATAATTTTGAAGTGATTTGTTCCTCACGATGGATTCATTCTTTCAATATTCTTTTGTTCCTTAAATTGTCTTGGTCATTTGATGGCGTCTGTAGTGTTGTTACTGCGTTATGATGGTTTATAATATATCAAATGCACAATTTCAAAAAAAATGTCTGCTTTTGTAAGGTGCATTTACATAAGTAGCACACAGTTCTTATGTATATACATATCTCAACCTAAATTTCATATTTACACACATCACATAAAAAGTAGCACTATCACCACTTTTAAAAGTTAAATACACCTTTTCATTAGTAGGTTTAAAGCATCAAAATGCTGTGTGTATAAATATAAAAGTTTAGGTGTGAGATATATAAATACATAAGAATTGTGTGCTACTTATGTAAATTTGTCTTTTTTTTATTATTTTAAAGGTTACTTGCTTATCATTGTGGATTCCTTCTTTTCATGTTCTCATGTTTCGTAAATTACCATGCTCATTTCTGTTAGGTCTTCATTTGCTTTAAAGTTTGTTATATTATATTACTATGATTTTGCCAGTAAACTTTACTTGCCCATTTTGTCTTGTATTGACATTTGTTACTGGCCTTGCACGTATTTAAAGGTTTTTGCTAATTGCAGAATTGTATATGAGGGAGAGACTGCAATATTTGTTACTGGCCTTTAGTCTAAATTCTTCATTTTTAATTCTTAATGTTTACTATATTCTTTTTTCTTTAACTCCATGTAAATGCATCTTTTTTTTTAGCAGTTTATCATCTTGGTTTTCCTTTTTTTTTAATTATTTATTTTTTTTAAGTATTAAGATGCTTCATGCAGCTATGCGTTTTTTGGTAAGGATGACCACCAGGTTCCTCAAGAGCTCGTCATCAAAGTTGGAGAAGTATTTGAGATGCTTCAGCAGCACCAGTTCAAGAGCTCGTGTTGGACTAACAGTTTCATGAAGTTATAATGCGCAGAAATTAGTCTTAGTTATTTGAGATTTTGAGTTGTATGTAAAACATAAGAAGACTTAAATGTTCAATACAATTATTTTTAGATTTAGATTTTTATTTTATGATTTTATTTGTATTTTCTTACTCTTGTTTAGTTTGTACATTTTAAAATTTGTAATAAATTGATTCTTATTTTTTAAGCT
>NW_018164956.1:56921-66886 GCF_001263595.1 Phalaenopsis equestris
CCGGGCATGGGCTCGCTCAAGCTCGGCTCGTTTACAGCCCTAACCACACCGCTGTCATTCATCATCATCGCCGTCATATAAAATAATTCTTTTATTTATTTACTTACTATATTTGATTTTTATTTTATAAAAATAAATCATGTTATTTATAATAATATTTAATTATTTATAATAATATGTCAAAATAAATTTTAATTGTTTTAATTCGTTTTAAAAATGATCTTTATTTTCACTTACCAATATTATTTGTCGCCGCCACTACTTTGACAACTACAATAGCCTCTAGGGCTGTCAAAAAGCTCGTTGTTCGCGAACAACTCGTGTTCGGCTCGTTCGTCAAGTAAATGAGCCGAACTGGAACAGCTCTTTGTTCGGCTCGTTTTAGCTCAAAATTAAAAAAATTACATAATTATTTATATAAAAATATATTACACATATTATTTATCTAATAATATATTATATATATTTATATCTAAATTTAAATCATAATTGTTCTTGTGATAATGTGGTTATGCGTCTTGTTTTGCATACATTTGGCTCAGGTTCGAATACAACACCCTACATCTATTTTTTCAGTTTAATTTTAACGAGCCAATTTCGAGCCGAACACGAACACAAATATTTAAATCACGCACAGTTCAGGGAGCCTTTTTTGAACGCAAGCCGATTTCGAACACAAACAATTTCGAATGAGCCGAACACGAGCCAAGCCTGAGTTTGCTCAAACTCGGCTTGTTTACAACCCTAATAGCCTCGTCTATGGTCATCATTACCAGCACATGATCAACTATTCAATATTAAGGAAAAAAAAACATATTTAAAAAAAGTATGATTTATTCATATTTAAAATATAAATATAATATAACAGCAATAAAATTAAAAATAAAATATAAATTGATGCTGAAATATTTTTAAGAACCGAGGAAACTAAAAAGAATGTTAAGCATAAAGGCTAATTTTAATACCATAATTGTTTATATAAGCCTTATAATATTCCTTAAAAAAATTATATTCCTCGTGACCAATATATGGAAGAAATATAATGCCATTACATAAAGAAAAATCCTTCATTTTACCCCCATTACTTAGAGAAATATTTGCGTCTACACAAGACTGCAAAACTGCGTACGTTGGTAGGTTACAGGGAGGGTATTGGAGGATTATATTCATGTTATACCCCCTGTAATCTATCTGTAACCACTCTGTAATCTACCTGTAACTTATCTGTAACTTACAAATATATAAAAACAGAAGCGTGAAACTTACAGTTACAAGAATGTTACAGGTAGGTTACATGGGGGTTACAGCGGTATAACGCGGATATAACCCCTCAATACTTTTTTTTAACCTACCGACGTACGCAACTCTATCTAGATTAGACAAACGCAAATTTTTCTCGATTACTTAAGGTTTAAGAAAGGGAGGTTCAATGGGAAAGCAGCATCCACTCAGTTGCCGCTTCCTTTAACAAATTGTGATGGAAGGACTTAGGCTAACTGGCGCAACATTTCAACGGTCGTGATTGAAAGATGTTACCTCATAAATAATATAAAGAAAAACCTACCAAATTTAGCTGCTGTTTCCAATGAGTCGGGGAAGGGAAGATATTTTAATTGTGTGGAGTGCAGCTTGCTTTTATTTTGGGTGGACTTTGATTCGGCTTTTGGTCATCAAGTAAATTTACACTGCAAGTGGATCTTTGCTGCAATTTAATATTTAACACTTTATTGAAAACCGAATTTTATCAATTTTGAGGCTTTAAATCCTAAACTTATTTGGCACTATAAATGTTAAATCTAATTAAGTCTTATGAAATTATTTGGCAACTAATTTTTGTATTTAAGTGTTTCACTTGAAATATCAACATAATTATGTTTAAATTAACTTTTTATTTCAAATTATGTTAATAAATAATTAATTATTTAATAAATTCATCACTTAATAATAAGAACCATGTTGGACTAATTATATATTTAGCAGTGTTTTAATATTTATTACTTCATCAAAAATTAGTTATTTTTCAAATTAATTAATAAGTCTATAGAATTTTATAGAATTAATTAAATTTAATTTTTAATTTAATTTTTGTTTATTCATTATGAATTAGTTACATGTCAAGTCAGTAAAAATATAATTAATTCTACAGCATAGGAATTAATTATTAGTCAATTAACTTAGTTCTAACGAATACTATAGTTAATTATGATTCCATTTGTTACGCCAACAAATTTTCATCATCCAGCGCGTATCTCGATGCATGATATGGATCTCGATCCAACTTTTTGAGCAAGATACATTCAAACTTCAATTAAGAGTCATCTAGAGCTCCGATTTTAGCAAACATATAGTCAAACTGGCCGACTCGACAATACTAGCCTAATGATACCAAAATTGGTCTAATCCAAACCACATCAAGCCTTGATCAAGACGTTAAACCATGTTTAAAAGTTTTCCGGACACATTTGGAAGGCCAAAAAACTGTCAAATATGAAAATCTTATAGTCTAATCGAGCTTCTCAACAGGACGAATCCAACGAGTCCAAGATCACTTTATTCTGACATTGTTAAGGCACTCAAATGTTCATTAAATGTTGTATGATCAGAGAAAGCTCTTGGGACAGTCTGATCAAAGTTATTTGTTTTTCTGCATTAATTGCAACCGAAACTCTATACACTGGAGGAGGATAATTTTAAGCATTGAGAAGGAGCTAAAGCCCAGAACCACTCTGACCTCCGTCAACCACTGCCGATCACTGTCCCCCATCACTTGTCAGCAAATTTCTCATCGCATCGATGTTGTAACTCGACAAACTTTGTAACACTTTTTTGTCTGTGGGACAATGTGTTATAATTGTAATCATCAACTTATAACGAATTTTACAGTTGCGCTAGACCTCATAATTTTTTTCTTATACAGGTTTTCCACGTAAAAATTTCTAGTGTCTCAACTGGTTATTTTCTTTTATCTGAATGTACGTTAAATCTTCATGCAATGTTAAGACGATAATTTATTACTCTACAACCACTAATCTTCTAGCACATATGACCATTATATTTGAATAAAACGAAGCGTAAATATAAAACCAAACTTGTTATTAATATCATGACATCATAAGAACTTAATTAATTTTATCATTTATTAAAAAAAGTTGTTATTTAAACAAATTTTTTGTTTGCGTATTTATAGTTATATTTTTAAGCCTTTGGTAGTAGTTACACTCTTAATTTGTTTCATGTCAAGATTCTTCAGCTATATATCTACCTTATTTGGTCTAACTAAAAGGAGCCATTCTATATTCTCTTACTTGGAATCTTACAAAATGCTTTAATAAGGCTATTATGGTAACTCTATGCGAATTCAAGGCACATTGAATCAATTTTCTTAATAAAAAATATTGGATCAGTGTTTCTTATAAGAAAATTGTTTTCTAGTAAGAATGAAGTTCACAACATATATCAAGCTTGTGGTGCTTATTTCACACTTTAAAATTGCTTTCTTGAGATGTAATATATGATTTGAATACACAAACATTTGAATCTTGGTGATTGCTTAACAAATACATCTTTTCTTACGTCACTTAAAAAAGCACTTTAATCATTGTCTTTTCGATATTATTTTAAACACATAAAGTAATTAATAACTAGGGAATCCGATCTAACTAAAACTAAAACTTCTAGCAACAAATCTAGTTTTTTTTTCTTACCACTAATCTACAATCCTCAAGTTTGCTCCTAAAAACACACTTTATGCATATAACTAAGGTTGTAAACAAGCCAAGTTTGAGGGAACATAAGCTTGGCTCGTATTTGGCTCATTTGAAATTGCTCGTGCTCGAAATTGGCTCGTGTTCGAAATTGGCTTGTGACTGTGTGTTCGTGTTAGTCTCAAAACTGGCTCCTTAAATTAATTCGAAAAAATAGACGTAGAGTATTGGATTCGAACTTTGACCAATTTTATGCAAAAGAAGAAACAAAACCATATTTCCACACGAGCTATTATGATTTAAATTTTGATATAAATATATATAATATATTATTATACAAATAATTATATGATTTTTTTTTTGAGTTGAAACAATCAGATCACAAGAGAAAAAGAGTTTTTTTGTGTTCCCCTCGTTTATAATTCGAGCTTAAATACCTACACTATATTCAGGAGAGTCCTATTATTAATATCATTAACCTACACTATATGTTAACAAAAAGTGTGGCTAACACTCTTGCTAAATGAAGTTGGATGAAACACAACCTAGCATAGAATTTTAAAACTCAATGAAAAATCATCCAAATAATTTAACTTATAAATCACAAACTCAAAGAAAATACCTCTAGCCTAGCATGTTTTTCTAATTATCCTCGCGGAACGAGTCTTTTATTTCAACAAACTTTAAAAGTTCACAAAATAATTCAGAAAGAAGGAATTAAATTACTATTATAATCAAGATCTTCAAAGTGTATTAGACCGAAGTAGTTCTCTCCAAATTTTCTTTCTCTCCTAACAATCTTTGATTTATTATACCAAGTAGCATTCTCCACCTCCTTAAGCATCACACACACACATACAACATCAAACTTTAGATCACCCTCACCCTCACCCTCACCACTCTCATCTCTTCTCTCAAATGCCTCTTATAACCATTTTAAGCCATCTCAGCTTTTCTAACTCCCCTTACAACCTTAAAAGCTAAACTTTTTAGTTAATAATCATTCTTGTCGAGCTAGTATTATGTGATGTTGGCTGGGCACTGTGATGCTGAGTCTTCAACATTGAGGCGATATGTCGTCTATCTTCATGCTTTTCGCTTTGGCTTCGATAGCTCTGTGATGCTCTATATTGTGACACTCAGGCATCACACTCCAACTCTGTGGCACTATGTAGGTGTGATGTAGTTGTAAGCTCTCAGGAAATCTGTTATTCAAAAAACCCAATATGGAGCCTATGCATTAAATCCGGAATTGTGCCGCTACATTGAACTTTAACAAAGCTTCTTTAAATTCTCTAGGGTTTTCCTCTACAAAACACACAATATGCCATATATGAAGAAAAATACTAAATAAAGATACCTAATCAGACAAATTTTTAGGTGTTTTTTTATCAAATATTCTTCAAACCTAAATATTATCTGTGCTCAAGTAACATGCCAAACTAATGTAGTGTCCTATCATGGTTGCATACTATTTACTGAAGATATATCACATTGTTGTTCATTCTATTTGTGTATAATTTAAGTCAAATAAAAAATTTTAAAATATGAAGTTCAATTTATCAATAATAACATAACTATTTACTTATATTAATATTTCATATTAATTCAAAACAATATAGTGCCTAATGTTTTATTAACAAAATTTTATTTGATGAACAAATCTTTATGAACATTTATAGTTGATCAATCATATAATCTCAGTTTGGACATCTTTATTCTTAATATAACACCTATTAATTTTAATTATTTAGATGAGAGAAAATACAGGGTACTATTTCTTAAACTTAATAACAAGCATCTCTTTATTTGCACTTGCTATTAACATTTTTTTAAACTTTCCAAGAGCCTTTTTCTTCACGAGAGCTATTCGACAAAGTTTTTTCTATAATTTTGACAACCCTAATCTTCAATCATCTAAAGTTATTTTTCATTTTTTTTTAATTTCAATTTCTAGGTTCTATAGTTCATATAATACCTATAAAATTTCAATAATATTTATTCAATTAATTTAAGTTTTACTGAATGTGCTTAGTGTAATTAGTCAATTAACTTAGTTACGATTAATTTAAGTTTTACTGAATGTGCTTAGTGTAATTTTTGAATTTTTAAATTTAATAAATATTTAAAATTATGTAGATTAGATGGCTTGTATTAATGCAATAATAATAACTTTAATTCACCATTTATTCATGCAATATTTATTTTTAATTCACTATTTTTTTAAGTTTTATCATACTTTATCCTGATTTTAAATTATTTAAGGATCCCCCTAAATTAATGATTCTAGTTTCTACAATTTAAGATAAGAACTCAACTAAAGTCCATGTTTAGGCTTTAGAGACATCAGCCACAACAAAACTTTTATAAAAGCGTAAGATGGGTTAGAACTTGCAAACAATATATTTCACTAGTGAAGATAAAATATTACACCAAGCACAATATCACAAAATAATGGATTTATACAACTAATAATCCGAATAAAATATAATAAAGTCAAATGCTACCCCCAAAATTGAATCTCCCTGCAAGGAATATCAACCAATACCCCATAGTTCAATGTGACTATCCTAATTGATTCTATCATAGCTCTCCCGAGTCATTATGGTTCATAACACATTTTAACATTTCGCTTGGTCAGAATCAGAAGTAGATGAAGATCTAAAGGTTAGTCATCACATTTAAAAACTAAAAGTAATTTAGATAATGACATTAAGAGGCCCTGTAAAAATTTGAAGGTCAGAAAAACTATTTTTAATATAAAACCCTTTTTGCTATGTAAATAATAATTTTGGTTTAAAATAATTATAATAAATAAAAGAAAAGTCCCAAATTACAAAAATTGGTTTGGAGTGTTCTTGTGAGCATAGGAACTTAAAAAAAATAAAATTAGAGCTAAATGAAAAATTTTATTCTTAAATTATTTTTCCTAATTTTAATAATTAAAAATATCAAAAATTCTCAAAAACATGAAAATACTTCAAATTGCCCTAAATATTGCCCTGACCACAGAGAATAACCTAAAGATGTGTTTAGAAATTTCTAAGGGTGTAAAAAAGTATTTTTAATAATTAAATAATTTTTTCTTAATTTATGAATAAAAATATTATAATAAATGGAATAAAAATCACAAAAAATATGAAATTAATTTCTCTAAGTTCTCTAAAGTTAGAGACGAATGAAAAATATAAAAAATATATTTTTGAAACAAAATATATTTTCTATTCCTTTATTCATTAAAATCAATTAAAATTTGTGAAAATTAAAATATAATTCAAAAATTGACAAAAATTATGCCTAGTGTTACTTTGACATAAATGAACCTCTAATAACTCTGTTAAGCACAAAATATTTATTTTACTTAGTTATATTAATTATTGTTGAGAATCACTATTTTTGGACTAAAATAATTATTAAAATTAAAAAAAATCAGAAAAATATAAATTCTCCTCTGATATTTTATTTAACCCATGAGTAGGGTGCTAGTAAAGTTTTAAAGTCATTTGAGTTAAACTTAAACAATTATGAAGTGAAGAGCTTTAAAGGCAAAATGGTAATTATGGAATTTTAGACTCTAATTAAGATTTAAGATTTAGGCTCCAAAAGGTAAGTGGATAATATTGATCATAGTTAACCCCCTGAAATGATTGAAGCATAGAGGGTTAAGGGGTAGATGCCAAGTCATTCAATTTTTTATAAAAGGGTAAAAATGTAAATTTTGAAATTGTTTTGTTTTGGAAGCTGATTAATTGGATGATCCTAATGTGAAGGGTCTGTGTTAGGAAGATAATGACTCACCAACTGGAAGCCTTATTCTAATGGTTAAATAATAATACAGTCTTTTGACAAGGATTAAGTTTATTCCATTCAACCTTTTCCAAAAAATTGCTAATATACCCATGAGGGCTTAAGAGCTTGATAGTAAAGTAGGTTTGATCCAACATTATATAATAAGATTTAGAAAATATAATACAATCAATTATAAATATTTCCCAATTACTGCAAGCTCAATTCCAACTAAAGGTGTGAGGAATCCTAAACAACTTAACTTGCCCTTAAGGATGTCCACCTACATAATTCCTAAGGGAAGCATCAAATGAATGCCTAATCACCTTAACCGTGGGTTAATTAAAACATTAAAATTTAATTAAGCATAAGTTAAAACATTACAACTAAATTAATTAGGAATGATCAATTCAACATGATAATAAGTCTAAATGAACTTGAAATGTCTCAGAGGATTCTAAAAGATGTTCAGGGTCATACTCTAAGCATTTTTACTATCTTTTAAACATTTTGAACGACATTCAAACCTATTATTCTTTTTTGAAGAGAATCATCTCTAAGACTTTAGGGATCCACTAAGATATGACACAAGATTTGTTAATTCATAATTACAATAAAATACCCTACACTACTCATCCTACATTAGTAACTCAATGCTCAAGGATTTGAATCTTGGATAAGGTATTTAAATCCTTATGAGCAATTGAGGATATTTTTGTCACATGTGAATAATCAGACTTATGTAAATTTGAGGTCTAGGTGGCGAGGGCGATGACGACGTTGCTTATTGTGCAAAGCAAGGGATATGGAATGAGATTTAGAATAATATCTCCTACGTCAAGAATCCTCAATAAGGAGAGTGGATAAGAACGCTGATATTATTTACCAGCTTTTGGTAGGAGTTGCCCCCAATATTCTTAGGTTGTCGGTAATCCTAATCGGATTAGAGTACTTTACCTGCGAACTATACTACTTTATAAAAATATTTAAGAAAACTAAAAATCTCTTTTACAACATCATTACGTTTTCTTGCTAAAGTAAATTCAACATGCATGAACAAATTAAAGAAATTTGAATTAAAAAAAAAAACTTACAAAAGGTACACTGGTTAGTAACTCAGATCAAGAATAAAGATTGCCCTTGGGTTGTCGGGATGGCAGCTTCTATCAAAGATGGAATCATAAGGCACACAACCCAGCTTTGAGCCCTCACCTTCACTAAGTCTTACACTCAGTCTCGATCTTTCATATGTGATTATGGGTTTTACTCGCTCATGTTTCCTACGACTCGTTTTTTTTTTTTTTTGTATTAAATTTTCCTCCTTTCTTTTTATGTGATTTACTTAAATTCCTTGCAATCATATTATGTTTAACGATACTAACCATGAAGTGGTAGTAGAGGCTCGAGCACGCAATGTATGTTTTATTGTCGTCTTCTATAAACTGCACTTTTATTGTTCTTTTGTATATGCATATTATCTGCAATACCTCTTAGAATAGGAGAGCAGTAGTTTTGTTGTATAAGAGGTACACAGCAGAAAGCCATCGACCAAACTATTTGCATGCACACTTTACTTTTAAAACCTGGAAAGCTTGGAGCATACATTGTGGGAAACACGATGAGGATGTAAGGAAAGAACATATTCAAGAGAGAAAACAAGATCTTCAATGACTAAACTTTCCTTAGTCTAACAAAAAATAATACATAGGGCTTCGAGATAGTCCGCCTAGTGCGACATAAATCCTTATGTCAACTTTAGGCTTTTGCACAACCATGTTGTGCAATATAAGCCCTAACTCATTTAGGACTCAAAGGTCTTCATTCGGTATGACATAAATTCTCCTATCTTCTAGACTATTTGCATGATCAGATATCATGCAAATGTAAGCCCTAAATAATTAAATAAAAAAACTAAAAATTAAATAATTTCATTATTAAAACAACAAGCCCAACAATATGATATTTTGGGAAGTCATCGAGCGCCTCAAAACCTGTAACATCCCCTACTTCTTATTCCTTTGAATTCCGAAAATAATTGCTCCTATTTAGTCCACTCCCATTTGATTTTTCCATGTCCAACCATGAAAACTAAATTTTATAATCTTGAACACAAGTACCTCTAGTCATTATCGATAGTTGTCCTAAGTAACATTAGTCACTTATGATATAATTAACTATAGGGGCATACCTCTATAGGGAGCTAAAGAACCCATGTAATATAAACCTTATCTAATTCTCATATTAGATAAGAGAATTTGTCGGCCAACATATAAAAATGTTTGCATACCAAACAAACCGCATAAATACATTTAGTTTATTTAATAGAGCCCACTGACAAGTAATGTGCCTATTTTTCGGAATAGGTGTATTGCATGTAGTATTGTGCTCGGTCATTGAAACTATTAAAATGTATGGGATATGTTCGGTCTCGCATTTTTTAAAATTAAAATACTATTTTTCCAAATCAAACTATAT
>NW_018164956.1:66945-74911 GCF_001263595.1 Phalaenopsis equestris
TATATATATATATATTAAATCAAGATAAAATTATTTTCAAAATTTCGCGGCCGGTACTATTCATTGGGGAAATCACTGTCAATGGTCCTCTGAATTACGTTGCAAGTAGGGCATCATGAACCATACATTTTCAGCAAAGCGCATAGATTGGTTCCATGTCTTCCCTTAGCCACGAGAGGCCCTAGATAGACGTGTGGTGACTTTTAAACATGTGAATGAGCATTAAATATGTCTCACATCCTAGATGGACCTTCCCAATATAGAGTTTTCCCTGGTAGGGTTGATTTGCTACCAATCCTAGTTACTTGCCCCAAATAAACACGAAAGAGTCCCCGGTGAGTGTCTTGAGCTACAGGAAGTTAGGCCGAACCATGGAACATCTCGAGTTGTTCTCGCAGACACCCTATTATGGCATCAAACATTGTTGTTAGTAGCATCCTCAACTTTTTTATTATCAAGGAACATACAATTGATGTTAGGGAAATAGTTTACAATCTTATTAAAACTATGATGAGGTTGGAGTCTACTATTGGATTGAGATATCCCTCCACTATTTTTGCTTTGTGTGTCAAGGCTAGGATGAATTATGAAAGCTGGGAGGATTTATTGCTTCCTATTAAGAAGATTGGGAAATGTAGCGTAGTTGTTTATTATCATACCTCTACCGCATTGTTTGAGCAGAGAGAAAGTTTTCTTAGGCTTCCTTCTCTAAGACTGTGCTCTTCTGTTTCATTTGCTTCTACTTCAATAATTCAATCCAAAGTATACAATATGGTAGATCATTTACAAAACATTGATTTGCAGAATAAAATTCAGGCTATATATTATAGAAATTACAATGCATCCTAAGTTGAATTGTACTATAGAAATCAATGATTTTAAGGGCCTGATCTGGTAGTTTTCCTTACTTATCCTCCTTATGTTGTGTCTGATAACACCCACCAACAAATGGAGGAAGACTAAGAAGAAGAAGAAGAAGAAGAAGAAGAAGAAGAAGAAGAAGAAGAAGAAGAAGAAGAAGAAGAAGAAGAAGTAGGAGATGATAAAGCAAGGATGAGTGATTTGATTGTTGCTTTGATGTTCTAGTTGTTTAACCTGACTGCTGCTACTAGTTGTGTTTCTTATTGTTATTTTATATTTTTGTAATGTAACTTGTGGTAGTGTGATTTGAACTTGCTATTTTTGTGTATTTGTTTAACTTTATGTTTGGACATTATCTGAAGTAATTAATTTTGATTTCTTGGTGGTAGCTTATGTTAATTTACTGTGGTATTTTTATTTTATATTATTGTTCCTACTTGTTAATATGCATGTTATGGAATTATTAGTTTATACAGGTGTTACAAGCAATTGTTGTTATTTTTATCTATGTAGTTCATCTTTTTGTAGTTTTGTGATTGCATAAGATAAAGTGTAGGGGAAAGAATGATGATTTGTTCAATTATTTGTCCCTTTGTAGACAAAGTAATAGCATCTAATTTTGTTGACAAAAGTAAAGTGGAGTGGGTATGAATTTGAGACTATAATAATCTAAAAAGAAGGGAATACATAGATAAATGACAGTTGAACTCTATCTGAATTGAACTAAACTAGTTATAGGTTGATCTTTGAAATTCAATAAATGATTCTTTAATCAGCATATTTAATATTAAGAAGATTTGGTTATTTGGTCAGTTTATTTCAGCTAGAAGTGTATCTTTTTGAAAATTTAGCCTCCATCTAATATGCATTTATGATAATAATTTTTAACTTGCAAATTCTGAATAGAGTGGGAATATGAAATGATTTTTATTTAAGGAGATTGTAGTAGAATTAAAAATGATTAAAAGGCTAATCCCAATATAGTAATTATCAAGGATGTGTATAAAAAATGAATTATATAAAAAGAAATGAGATTATAAAAAATCATCCAAATAAAAGAAGGAGAAAGAAAAAAGAATTGAAAAAAAAAATTTATGAAGGAAAAACATCAAGGAGAAGCCTTAACAAAAATTGGTTTTATAACTATTTCTCTTAAATTAAAAACTTTGTAACAATCATTACTTTGGTTTAGTTTATATGCTTATGAATTATTAACATATCATCTTATGGAGGACTAAATTTTTAGAATTTGGCATCTAGACTGTATTAACATAGCTTCTCCTAGATCCCTTGAAAGGGATGTGAGATTAAATATCATTTGAATAAGGTCAATGTTTCTTGAAGCAAATGTGACATAATGATTCAATACAGGCATCTTGTCACAAACTTTGTATCTTTGGAATTTTTCTTCTAGGTAGTAACTTATAAAAATCCATCCCTATTATGTTTAACAAGATCAAATATTTAACCTTTGATTGTTGTTTGGGGATAAGTAACTTACAAGTTTGGGGGATTTTGATATGTTGATAATTTTGCACTTGTTGTTTTTTTGTTTTTTTTTTTTTGTATTTTTTATGATAATACTACACTTGTTGCATGTTTGTTAGAGTTTTTATGTTTAAATTTTGCAGATTGTACCAGGAAAGGGAATGAATGGGAATTGTGATGGATCGAAATAAAGAAAAAGGAGAAAAATGGTGTTTTTTCGCCTAGGAGCTAGGACTTTGTGCCTAGGCATCAAAACCAATCTCTTTGGAGTCAAAATATAAAGTCATCAAAAACTCAATGCTGGAATTTGAGTGTCAGGGCATTGGATTTGAAGCACTAGGGCACCAGATTGCAGCACTTAGGTGATAGACTTTGGGGAAGATTTCTGGTGCACTTGGAAATCCGACACTGGACATGGAGCACCGAGGCACCCCAAAAGCACCACTCAAGCACTGTAATACTAGCACTTAAATGCTACAAAAGGATAAATGGTAGCACCTCGACGCCACATATGGGTGCTCCGGTGCTAGTATGCAAGTTTTGATAGTTTGTGCAATTCAAACTTTGGTTCTATATGGAAAAGATATAAATTGGAAGAATAAAAAATTTTGGGGCTTTTTCATCATTTCATTCTATCATCTTGAGAGTGGAATTGAAGGAGAAGGCAAAAGCTTCTGCAAAGAGATTAGAAGAGAGGAAAAGAGATAGATTGGGAGGATTGAGAGTTAACTGTTTGTTGTTAGTGTTATCTGTTCCCGATAGTTTCTTATATGTAAGGATTTATGAAGTTGAGACCACTACTTGAAGATTTTAATCCACGGTAATGGCATCAAAAACTTGATCCCTAGAAAAGTAATATTTTAATTATATTTGTAGGGATTCTAGGCAAGTATACATATTATTATCAAGTAATATAGAGCTTTCTGATTAAGCCCCGAATATTAATCCCAAGGATATTGAGGTTAATCACGGCGGCTTTCAAGAGAAGTTCTAGTTTAGAATAACATGTCCTAGCTTGGAAGGTTGATAAAGGTTTGGTTTTGATTATATCCTATAATTATCACTATAATACTACTTCTACTTCTAAACTAAAATACTTAGTGAAAATCAGAAAGTGGGGTTTAATATATTAAAAGCCCTTCCTCATGTAATGAAATTAGTGACATGTGTAAAAGTAAAACAAGTAGTGACAGAGATAGTGATAAATAGGAGCAATTATATTCTTTATCCTTACTAGAGATGCTATAAAGAACATTGATTAATCTAAAGTTTGAATAGTTCTGAAGAAGGACTAGGCAGGGAAGATACTAGCTCTCACTCTAAAGTTCCCTCTTATCCCTCCATCTAGAGGCTAACATCTCGCATCAAAACCTAAAATAATAGAACAAATTATGGGGCTTTAGCCTATCACTCTAAAATCCTCTAATTCTACACCCATTAAAGATTATTTCCCTATTTATTTGCACTCAATCATATGAATTACATTCTCATCCATACGATCTCATGTGATTCTACCACAATTGATTGAGGCAATACCATCCCGGATTTTACATGTTCTCACAACATATTTTAACATACAAGTTGATCAAGTTTACATGTAAATGAAGAATAAAGTAAAATTATCACAATATATTCTCATTCTACTCAATTCTATATCTTACACATGCATACTAATTCATTACAGGAGGGAATATTACAAGAAGGAAGAGTAAGGAAAACTACTCACAACACATGGAGAAACAACAAAACTTTGAAACCATACAAACAAATTACTAGATTCAAATCAAAATAAAATAAAAATACTTATCTCTGATGGAAATCAAACTCTTCTTGTACAGCAAAAGAAATCTCCTTACAATCCTCTCCAAGAACAAAGTGAAAAGAAAAGAAGAAATCTCTCACTCTTTCTATTTCTCTCTCACCTTACCGTCCCACTTGGGGCTCATGCCCAAGCCTTCTTCCTCTTCTCCAAGCCTTCTTCTCCTCTTCTAATTACTTCAAGAGTCCAAGAGTTCAAGATTTATTTTAAAAACAATTCCAAGCCTTTTTTTTATAATTTCCCAAGAGATTCTTAAGTGTCTCTTCAAAATTGTCCATATTCATTGAATCTTCCAAATGGTGCTTGAAGTGCCTCTTTAAAACTCCTTATAACTACCCCAAATCCTTCTAGAAAGTCCATTTTTTCATTTCCAATGAATTCCCCTAGAGACACACGAAGCACCGCTTCAAAAATTGTTCAAATTTGATGTATATTCTAGAAGATATGTTGAAATCGTCTTTGGCGCCTAAAGTCATTTTTGAGAGCTTAAGCACCTTCCTCTCTATCTGGTGGTGCCTAAGCTCCATATTTAGGTGTGTCAGGCACAGGCACTTGCCTGGTTCTGGTCCCCATGACTCTGGTGTGCCCCGATTTGCTCTAGTTTGCTCCGTTTTGATCCATTTTTGTTTCTTTTACTCCAATCACTCCAAATTCTTCAATTTGATGTACCTACAAATAAAAACACAAGAAAACATACCTTTAACAAGAAAACATACCATAAAAACACAAGAAAACATACCTTTAAATTGCAATATCATTATAAAATGAAGCTTGAAAAATATTACATTTTCAGGCGTATCATTATCCTAAAACTACTTGTTTGTGAAGGAGATAAGTGTGTTCACAATGTATTTTTTTTCAAAACTTTTTTGTAAAGACTTTTATTTTGATGTTTATGCATAAAAATATGCTTCCTTTGATCAAATATATAAAAAATAGTGAGTAGTCTTCTTGTTTTTCTCTTTAATTAAGATGTTGAATGGATAAGATAAAGGATTTGAGTTTTTTTGGGCTTTGATTTGAATTTAAAAGTGTTTTATTAACTTGATAACTTAATTTACTTTCTACTTGGCCAGTTGATTATTAAAACCTATTGTGAATATTGATAACCACATGGATTCTATATCGAACAAAAAGAGTTAACAAAATGAACTCATTTGAATAAGGATATTACCAATGGATTATGAAGGCATCTAGGAGTCATTTTTCTTTGAATAGATCAAGTGTTTTATGGAACTAAACGTAGGATTGCTAATCTTTTTTAGACCACTGAAATAGGATAAGGAAAAAATTTTCTCCCGATTGACACTATTTTGAAACTAATCCTTAGTTTTATTCGTAACTTCATCAATTAAAGAGGAAAAATTCTCAACACCTAACTTGATAAAAAAATCTTTTTTCTTGTTAAGATAGATGCACTTTCATAACTTTTAAATATGTTTAAAATTGAACTTGCAAATTAAATTTTTCAGGCTTGGACTGATAGTAGTAGGCTATAACTTTTCTTTCATGGAGTTATCCTAGTTCCCTGTGGGATCAACAACTGAACTCAAACTCGATTTTATTGATGTGTCACGTATACTTATATGAGTAACCCATGCTTTGCAGTAATGAGTGCATGTCAAAGACTACCTTACCTTTTGTTCTATAGGTTGAGCAGCTCCTGCTCCTTGCTTCCCATCACCTGGAGGTAGAGTAGCAGACTCAGGAATGCTCTAGATCCCTCTGAATGGTGATCTTCTCTTCTCCTCTTGGGAGTTTAACAACCATGTGGTAGGTGGACACCATGGCCTTGAAGTGGTTCAGCAGCTGGAAAGCAAAAATGGATGGTGATGAGTCCACTATTTGGAAATTCTCCATCTCAGTGAAGTATTCCTTACATACCTCAAGATAACCTCTGGTGGCATTACTCTTAGGGAATCATTCCTTTTTTCATAAAAAAACATATAGGAGGTTCGTTGGTGCTACCAAACAATTAGTTTTGAGATTCATCTTATCGAACAATGACTTGAAAAGTATGCTCACTAAGTTGTCGATGTCCTCACCTAAAAATTTCTTATTATTCTCATCACAACAATGGTATCATTGTAGGGATTTCTCATAAGAGCATATCCATGTCAGTGAATGTAATGGGGGGAACTTCTTTTTTGTTGTATGTAAGTGATGTTGCACTATTCCTGTGTCCTAGACCTCTTTTGGGAGGTCTGCCTAGATGACTCTACTCCCCCAAAAATAGTCGAGACTATCCCAATGATGTGGAAAACATTCATTCAAATAGGATCATCCAAGACTTCCATTATCGGGACCTTTCCATGCCTCTAACTTGATGCTCCCATTGGCATAAATTCCTTCATTTTTTTGGCCTTGATCTATTCTTCGATCAAGTTTTGGAGGTGCATACAATCCTCCATGTCATGGTTGTGATCCCAATGGTACTTGCATTATTTCTTTTTTTCATTGAGAAAGCTTCGGCCCTCATTTATGGTGTTGTTTGAAGTACCCTTTCTTGGATGACTTTAACAATCTCAGCCATTGAGATTCTAAATGAGTGGCTCGAGGTCCCTCATATTTGTCGAATGGTTGTTCATAATGTTTGACTGGCCTCTCATAATATTGAGTTGGTTCTCTTGGCCTATCGATTCTAGTTTGGGGATGCTTTCCTTGATTAATATTTTCTATATTGTTACGAGGGGGTTGGTTGTCTTCATACTGCTATCAAACGGGCAGCTTGGGGCTCCTTCAATTTCCACCAACTATTTTGTGGGGCTCTCTTCAAGGTCCCTTGGCCTATCGATTCTAGTTTGGGGATGCTTTCCTTGGCGATGATATAGTTATTGGTTATATCCAAAAATTTAGTCAAATCTCAGGGCTCATGCAAACTAAGATCATAACAGAACCTGTCAAAATCTTAGGCCCTAGGATAAACTAGCTTGAGCCATTTAGAATCAGAGATCTTTCACTTCTATCATCTCCCTCTGGAATCATAGAATCTATGCACATGGTCTTTCATTTGGTCCTTGCTTAAGCTGTCACAATGATTGCACACTCTTCTTGGTTCTCTATGAGCTTGCAAATTGCGCAAGGAACATCCCCTAAAGTCTAAGAAGTAGCTAATGCTTCTTACCGACAGTGAGTTAAACCACCTCAGGGTTGATGACCTCAATGTGGTGAAGAACAAACATCATTTGAATGTGTCTGAAACCTTGAACATGCACATTGATAACTCAAATGAGGAGAGGTGGTCATTGGGATCCGATCGACCTTTGTAAGCCTATAAAGCTGGGAGTTTAAATTTCTTGAGTGGCTCATCTCTTGAGATATGAAGAGATAAAAGGTTTTCCTGCTGGCTTTCAGCCTCAATGCTCCCAAATCACTGTGCCTCCATCAGTTCAAATCCAACACTGTCCTGATAAGGTGAATCTCCGGCCCTCAAAGCCATAATTCAGTATTTTGTCATTATGTGTCAGCACCGCCTCTCAAGTGGGTTCTGCCCTTGGAAAGCCCATTCACCTCCTAGAGACGTGAGTACTCTCAAGATCTTCATGATCTAGCGTGATATTTGATTTGATATATGGGTTCTTAATTCTTGCATCTCCCATTGCACGAAATCGGCCTCCATGAATTCTCTGGTACATTTGACATCGGTAATGTCCTTGTGGTGGTTTTTCTTTTGTTGTTGTTATTGCACTTCACTTCTTGTTGACGACATGATCCCACATTCACGACACCTTTTTGGATGTTGAATTTAAATTTGTCTGAGAGACACACCTAAAGAATAGAGTGCAAAAGAGAGGGAAA
>NW_018164956.1:75011-101863 GCF_001263595.1 Phalaenopsis equestris
AAATTGAGTTTCTAGCTCAAAGGCAAGTCTAAAACGAAGTAAACGATAATCTCATAATTTTTAATTTACAAGAGGGGTTTTGTGGAATTATTTGAAAGTTAAAAATAAATTAAGCAGAATTTAAAATAAATTTATCTATCTGTCATAATATCTATTTGTAATAATTTGTTATTGCTAATTATTTATAATAATTTGTAAGTGCTGAATATCTGTAAATATGATTTGAGTTTATTTTCTTATTTAATTAAGTTCATGAAAAATGTCAGATTTTTATAGAGGATAATGACCATGCTAAGCAGCGAAGATGTGGAACGAGGTGTGGAACAGGAGAAGTATTTGCGTACGTAAGACATACGCAGAGCTGTGTACGTCTGGTAGTTTACAATGAGGGTATTGGGGGTTATATCCGCGTTATATCTCTTGTAACATTCCTATAACCTACATGTAACCTACCTGTAACTAATAAGTTTCGTGTTTCTGTTTTCATATATTTCTAAGTTACAGGTAGGTTACAGGAAGGTTAAGGGGGCATAACGCAAATATAACCCTCAATACCCTCCCTGCAATCTATCAGACGATGTACACAAATATTTCTCGTGGAATAGTAGCCTATCAAAAATATATATATAAAATAATAGGGGTATCTACATAAGTACCACTAATTTCCTATGTATTTACATACTTAGCTTCAAAACTTCAAGTTTTAAGGTTATACTACTCAAATCTTTCACATCACATACAAAAAAATTACTTTTTTAACTAAAAAAAAAGTGAAAAACATAATTTCTTATATTGATAAGATGACAGAAAATGTAAAAAACTAAAGTTTGAATGTTAGATATGTAAATACATAAAAATTGAGTCGTATGCTTCTAAATCTTTCTTAATAATATTAATACTAAAGTCAGTATACGAAGATTTCAAAACATGAAGACTCGGACGTCTAAAATATTGTAGGTGACATGTGAAAAAAACAAAGAAGATAAGCTCTCAATTATAAGTTCTACAAAGTCAAATTTATCTTTTTATCCTAAAAACTCCAAAAAAATATTTACATCTAAATTGACACGAAAAATATATATTCTATGTATATTTTATTTGCTTTTACACAAGAAGAATTTTGGCTCTCGCAAATGAATCGCTTTATTTAGGAGAAAAATTTGCGTACATAAAACATACGCAGAGCTGCGTATGTTGGAGGTTATTCAGATGGTATTTGGGGGCTATAGATAAGTTACAAAAATATTACAGAGGGTGTAACCTACATATAACCCCCAAATACCCTCTGAATAACCTCCGAAGTACGCAGCACTACGTATGTCTTACGTAAGCAAATTTACCTCTTTACTTAAAATGTCGAGTGATTTTTTAGAGAACGTGATTTCAATAATTGATTATTCATCTTAAATTGAGGGGATGATACAAACCCGCCAAAACATAAACACTACTAAAACTCTATTTTTTCGGGAGACTTTTTTATTTGTATGGCTTATTTTTAACTGCTAAATATTACTTTTAATTTCATTAATAATTAATTAGAAAAATTGTTACAGTTAGTAATGGTATCAATGTTATCTCTCGTCCATGTGCATGTTCTATGTTTTTTTCAGAAACAATGCATTATGTGTCGGCGGTATCTATCCATGCATCATAAACTATTATTATATGGCAGAATATCGTGCATCATAAAATGTAATAAACGAGCCCAAATATTCTATGCATTCCAATAATTGGGCATGTGCATGCTAAGCAATGGAATATTGGAAAAAACTGGATGAATGCTGATGATCTGGATGATCAACATTTTACAATACAAATGATTCAAAATTATTTGAGGGTGACATCAGAGTGTCATAAATAAATGTGATACGAACTAAAGAAAGGAAAAAAAAAGGGAGAAGAAATAATTAGATGGAGAAGTTATGAGTTTTGATGAAATTTCATGCTACATGTTATGCATAAGCCGAGTTACTTGGCTGAGTTGATTTATTGGGCTGCCATGTGTCGGATTGACCTTCAAAACTCTAAGTTGTCAAGTTGATCTGTCGAGTTATTTTGTGCAAAGTTGACCTAACAAGCTCTTAGATGTTGCTAAGTGTTCTCTTCCATAGGCTCATCCGATCTCTTTTTCACTCATCTACATAATTCGAGCCGTCTCTTTTTCTCTTGTCTCCACATCCCTAGTAGGCTTTGGAGATAACCGAGAAAAAAAGAGACATTTACATGCTTACCTCCCAAGCCTTATGTATTTATATATATAACACCCAATTTGGTTCTTTCATATCACATAAAAAACATTATTATCTTAACTTTAAAAAGTAGAAATACACATTTTTATGTATAGTTAAGGATGCATATATGTAAAACTTGTAGGTATAAGGGTTAGATATATAAATACATCGGAAATTAATGGTCTGTATGTATCTCCCTAAAAATTATAAAAAAAAAAGAATTAGGAGCCGGCATTTTGATTAAATTGCCGGCATTTTGATTAAATTGATTACAGGGATTCAATCGCATTTGTCATAGATTTGATGAAACTCTTCTTTTTTCCTTTTTCTGTTATGTGCTATAACTGCTTGTGTTTTTCCCTTATCCTTCGAAAGTTGTCTCTAAACGTACGCTAACAGAAAATGATAAAGACTACAAGTTATACAGAAATAATTCTGCAGCCAAAATATCCTCTAAAAAATTAGCAATATGTGATATATATATTTGTCAATGTAAGTCCCCTCAGGTTAAGGGTTCGATCTCACCGTGGCGGGCGCTTTGGAATTTTAGGTACATGACGCGGGCACTCATCATAGAGCCAAAAAGTGCATGAGAAATTGATATTTGGATCTCTGCCAAATATGGATTTCATTTAAAAATAAAAAATATATGTATGTATGCATGTATCACATACATAAATATATATATATATATATATCAGAATACTTTTATGATAAAGAATTATTTTATGATAAAGAATTATTGTCAAACAACCAGTATTAGAAATCTTGCCATAGTAATGCTTTCTTCCTAATTTTACATGCATAGCACTTAATTCCTATGTATTTACATATCTAACGCCCAAATTTCAATTTTTCCATATATCATATATGTCAGCTTACCTATTCATTCATAAAAAAGGTATATTTCAGTTTTAACGTGAAATGTTGATGGTATTTGTGATATAAATTTGGTTTGAATAAATGCAATAAGTAAAGCTTAAGTGTTAAATATGTATGTACATAAGAATTATTCTAGGTATCCATTAAATTAAATACTTTAATTTGTATTAAAAAGAGAAATATTTTATGATCACGTCAATTTTTTTCCTTTTTCCTTGTTTAACTAATCAGCCGTTAGAAGACATGCGGATACTCTCATCTTCTTAAACTATGTTGTTAAGAATGTTTGTTTTCTTAACTTGGCAATCTTTTTTCCTAAAACTACCGGAAACACACAAGTTATCTTCGGACAATTTGGATGGTAGTAGGGATGAAAATTGATGTTAATCACTACTATCATCGGACTTATGTCTGATTCAGATTCTACAAAAAAACGAGCATCACAGAGACAATTAGTGTCGACACAAACAATGTGTGTCGGCTTTGGGTTCTAGTAATGTCAACATTAACGAGTTGCTACGCCATTCTTGTGGATGTAAAAGTTATCTATGTAAATTACATCATCGGACTATGAATCCAATTATTACGTTGGAGAGGTGGCTAGAGTAAAAAAAAATTTATAGTTATTTGTGTCGGGCTTTATTGACCCAAAGCGGATGCAAATATGTTGTAATTTAAAAAACAAAATAAAAGAAAAAAACAATTAGACTTTTTACACAAGCACAACACAAGTAAATTGCACAAACATGTATGGACAATGAAAGTAAATAGAGCTAGTGAGGATTACACAAAAACTAATAAAATACTCGTCTAAACAGAAATTTTAAAAATTTAAACATAAAATATATATACATAGAATCATGTATAAATATTAAATAAGAAAAAAATACATATTCCTACGATGTATCATAAGTGAATCATCATCGTCTTCATCCTCCTCCCCTTCTCCTTCTTTTTCCTCTCCATCATTCTCATCTATTGAACCAAAAGGTTGCTTTCCACGGCCCGGATCAACAACCTGCTTTCGTCGGTTGAGGGTGACCTGTACTCTCTGATGCCTTTCACGTAGCTCATGTACATCTTCAGTCAAAGCAGTGATATGTTGAACAAGTTCATCATCCTCTGATGAAGATGACCTCGGACCTTGACCAACTCGAGTGCTTGGCCACAAATTCCATCCCTTTGTGCTCAATTCATATGCCATCCCCTTCTTCTTCTTCAATTTAACCTATTACATATCTCGAAGTCAGATTGGTCGCGATAAAGTGACTACCACTACTATCAGTGTCTGTCGGTCTTTGACTTTGACTTTGGCTTTGCATATCCTGAATGTGCTTGTAGTTCTTCTATATAATTAAAACTAATAATTAATTAATATTTTATGTTAATAAGGTAAGAAAATGTAAAAATTCAAAGTTTGTTACTTAAACTGATACTCTGAGAAAGGTAAGAAACCCACTATTGCATCCCCAGGCATTGATGCACCCAAAAATGCAACTTCGCGGTAGTGAGCAGTTGACCAAGCTCTTATTCCTGTGAACATAGGAAAAATAATAAGTAATGGATGATTGCGTCTTTGAATTATCGATTAATGAGTTAATCTTACCAACTTCACGTATTGCTCTATTTGAAGGACCGTTTCTCTAATGTGGAGCGTGACGCCCATGGCTCTCTTGATCTACTGATTAGTATTCCTCTTCCATTGATAATTGGGAGATGCCTATGATCTTGTTAACTTGGCCCACATTTCCTCTCTAACCAAGTTTGGTGATGCCGCTTCTTACGAGCCGTTGTGAACATATCGCCCAACAGATGTCTATCGCGAATCACAAAAATATGTTGGATTTGTTGGTGATACTCTGGCAGCCAGTGAAAGTACCTATACAAAATAAAAGTTATGCAATAATTTTATGTATAACAAAATAACTTGAAGTTATAATTCTAATTAAAATTATATATCTAGATCTTCTTTGAAGAGAGATGTGGAGTATTGTTTGATCGGTTGCCTTAAGAAGTTGAAACTAAAATAGAAACATTAGTTAAAAACTAGTGAAAATGTAATTAAATTTATTCTAATATAAAAGGTAAGTTACGATTCTCTCTCTAGATCAATTAAAATAGCAGGCTAAAGGAATCCTACCGCGAAGTTACTGGAGTAGAAGGGCTTAGCTCATCTAACTGGGGAAATAGTAGCTTAGTGTTTGGGACCAAAGGTGTGGGAGGGGCTGCTAAGGTAGGAGTACGTGGTCAAAAAGGAGTAGCAGGCTTGATTGAATCAGAGAAAATCTGCAGAACCCCGGGGAACTATTGCAGTGATAGTGCTAATAATCAACACAACACTAGAGCATTATGAGGCTATGCAAGAAACCAAATTCTTCATCCTTTTAGTTGTATTGGGGCACTAACGTGGAGGTTGATCAGGTGATTTTTTTCCACTCTCACTTGAAGCTATATATAAAAGGAAGAAAGATATTAATAAAATTAATGCTAAGCAACAAAAGTAAGGAAAAAATGTTCAATAGAAGCAACAAAAACAAACACAGGAAGGTGCATAGTAAAAATATAAACTATGGTGTAACCAAGTGTATGTACGACACCACTAGAGTAAGAAAAATGCTAAAAGTAGAGTATTAACACACAAAACGGATGATGTAAAAGTAGAAAGCTGAAATTACAAGAGATAAAATTAAGAAAAACCTAAATCTAAAGAGACATACCACTCTTATTCTATTCATTAGACGATTTTGTTGATGATGAACTTAAAATTTATCCATAATTTGAGAAACCTCTTCATAAGTACTGATGATATACTCGAGGGTAAAAAATTTTTTTTTTTTTGATAGAAGGATCTGACATTTTATTCTCTTGATAAATGTGTTCAATAATAGTTTGCATGTCAATGGTTCTTCTAGGTTTATTCGTTATAATGACTGTTCAATTAATTTTATCTCTATTTCTAAAGGATATTGATGATAATGAATCTAATTATTTTGTTAAGTATTTAATTTGGTAGAGCACTAATAAGCATTGTAAGAAAATGTTTCGATTGTGATTTTTATGCCAAATATCTTTCATGTTCCCAAGTCACTGTAGCTACTTAATTTGGACACATCCACTAAAAAACTTCAGAGAAAGTATCCCTTCATATAGTATTTATCATCGATCCAATGTAATACAATAGTTAACTTCAGGTTTTATTAGTTTAAAGACATTTTTCTCTTGAAAATCTAACTCCCTCATCTTGCAAAACTTCTTTAAGTTCAATCTTGATTTGACATTTTCTTTTGTTCTCCCTTTAATGTTCATCATAGTATTGATGATAATATAAAAAAAAAAAAATTTTAATATGCATGACACCAATATTATGTCTAGATTGGTCCTTAAGTATGAAAGATCTTAGAAAATTCTTCGCTTCTTCCAATTATGTGTACACCAAAATTAAAAAGAATATTTGAAGTTAGTTATGGTCTCTCAGTGATCTTTGGTATTTCATTAATTAGCTGTCATAAATCCTCCCCAATTATCCTCAGTAGAGGGGTTGATTTTTCAACTCTATTTTTAAAGAAATTATGTCTATTCCTTCAGAATAAGTGATCATGGGCTAGAAACATTTGACGAAAATAAAAGAAGAATTTTTTCTTCTATGTTTTAGGGTGAATGCCTTAAACAGATCCACACAGAAAGGATAATCTAATTTTATCTTCATTCTCCAACCAAAAAATATCCATAAGTGAAAAAATCATTAATCATTCACATAATGAAAACTTTAATCTAAAAATTCTATTTTGTAGTAATATCATAAATCCGCATACATTTTTCACATAATATTTGAAACTCACATATTATAGGTAGTTAGTATACATCAATTTTTTCCTTTAGATTATGTGAATCTGATATCATCAGCATCAGAAATAAAATAATGTGATCATTCACATATCAAAAAGAAAATTATACAGCGTAATTATTACGACCAATATGAGTAGGGTGTCATGGTCTAACTATATGGTGTGAACCCATCTGCACATAAGCTAAGCCCAATGTTATGTGGTTCACCTTCAAAGGCATGATAAGTATGATCGAGGTGTTTCTATGCTTCACCTGAAAGATCTGTTATTAATAGATATGATATTATGTTATGTTATGTGAGGAGCTATACACATAAAAGTTTTGAAGTTTGGCTATGAGTGGTAAGTAAAAGAGAAGCTGGTATGGAATATTTTTCTAATGTATGTTTTTTTTGCCCATTGGTTTGAAACTCTCTACGCCACAAAATCTACATTTTGTGTCATTGCATTAGTATTATAATATAAGATGCACCCATTAACATAGTAGTCCATTATCTTTAATAGTAACGCTAACTTTGATACTAACATTTTTGTTTTGTAAAAGTCTTATAGAACTAATTTTCCATGGGATTTTTCTCTCTTAATAATGTTGCAACTTGATTAAAGCATTCTCTAGGCCTGTTGTAATTAAATGTAATACTCAATATTCCTAATGCTACTGATAGCTTTGAATGTGTGATGCAGCATTCTCACAAAGACTGTTGTGCAGCATTCAATAAATAGTAAAATATATACGCTACACTGTTTAGTGCTTCATCATCCTCAAAAACACTCTAACAAAAGGAGCTCTGTTGGCATCCAAAATCAATTACTTATATGTTATAGGATTGCATTTTATTACAAGGCTGAACTTGATGAAGCCCAAAGTTAATCATATTAAACATCTAGTTCATACTCATCATTGTGAAATCCAGCACCAATAATTGAGTTGAAACGCCTTAGGTATAGATCCAACTTGACTACACCAGGACATCAACACCTACCTTCTGAAAGATAAAAGGATTGTTGTAATGTCATTTGCAAAAAATTCTCAACACCATTTAAAAACTCATTAGCAAGCCATTTTTTTTAGGTACAATCTATCATACATCCTTGATCTCAAATATCAAATATCTATCAGCGGCCTAATAATATGTACATGTAAAGATAAGTACATTTAAATCACTAGTTGTACATAAGCTATTTTGTGCATAAATAATTATATGAATAATTCAAAATGACATCTATAATAGCTCTTCATAAATGTTTGTATGATTGTTTTTATACATGTACATATACATACACATATATACACACAAATCTAACTCATAAACTTCCTTTTTTACATACATACCACTCAACTCTTTTATATATAGTATATATAAATACACATACACATGCACACAGACGCACACATACACATATACATAAATTTAGCACCTATATTTCAATTTTCTTACATAAATATGTACCATTCAATTCTTTTATATTATGTATCTAACACCTAACCCTCAATATTTTTACATACATACCACTCAATTCTTATGTATTACATATCTAACACCTAAACTTAAATTTTTTTGTTAAAAAACCACTTTACTCCTATGTATTACATATCTAGCACCTAACCTTCAATATTCTACATACAACACTCAATTCTTACGTACTACAAATCGAACAGCTGAACTTCAATTGTTACATACATACCACTCAAATCTCATATATTTATTACATATCTAACATCTAACCTACAATTTTTACATACATTCCACTCAATTCTTATGAATAACATATCAAACACCTAAAATTCTATTTTTCACATACAAATCACTCAATTCTTATGTAATGCATATCTAAAACCTAACTTTCAATTTTTACATACATTCCACTTGATTCATATGTACTACATATGTAACACCCATATTTTAATTTTGCATTCAATCAACTCAATTCATATGTGTTACATATCTAGCAAAAATTCCACAAAAATATAGAATGGGAAGGTCCTAAACAGAGAAAGCAACTTTACCTAACATGGATTTAAGATCGAGGAGGAATATCCCCCCGAAGTCACTGGACGCTCCGTGGAGAAGACTCATCGCCAGAGCCCTAGCCTAAGAGACCAATTGAATCGTAGAAGCATGAATGAGGCTACAGGCACGTGAATACAATTTTAAGGTTTGTGCATCGGCCTCTGTCGACATAATCAGATGCAAAAAAGTTAGCTTCGACATTATTGTCTAATAAATTGACCCTATCAAGTAAAAAATAATGCTTTCAGTAAAAGTAAATGCAAGTAGTTTGGGTCGTTGTATCAACAATGCTAAACAGTCCATAATGAGCTTCACCGGAATTTTGATGTCAATTTGACAAAAAAAGCTAAACCTTATTAAAAATATTAAAAAAATAAAAAAAGAATATGTGATAGAGAAAATTTATTAACTTACATCTTAATAGGAATATGCCAAAAAGAACTTCTCAAGTATACCTTTTTTATTCTATGATTCCAAAGTCCTTTCCACATGCAGCCCACATGCAGAGATTAGTGCAATAAGGCATAAAATATGGCATGGCCAAACTATCTATAGCAGAGACGTTGATAGAAGATATTATAAATGCAGTAGTTCTAACATTAGTTGGCTAGTCTGTGTCACCATGTATACTTTACTACTAAACTCTGATAAACTGCACAGTCCACTAATATGAAATATATTTATCAACATGATTGTGATAAATAAAATAAATAAAGAAGGAAATCATTCAACAATTTGGCCTCTTATAATTATTATTATAATGAGCATTTGGAGTCTTATGCCAACCATGTGAAGTATTAGTACTATTGGATCACAGCACACACAACATTGCAGAAAGATATCTTTTTTGGTGTTCCACATTGAATTATTGGCTTGATTATGACAAAATCAAGCAAGCTCTATGTTGCTTTCATTATAAAGTTTAGGAAGATGAGAGCTTGACAGGAGCAAGAGTAAGAGATAAGAGATGGAGATGTGTGGGAGGATGTGTGCAGTGTTGGTTGTATTGTTGATGGTGATGATAAGAGAAGGAGATACACAATTAGCACAAAATTTTTATAGGTTTGGATGCCCAAATGTTGAGTCAATTGTAAGGCAGGCGATCATAAAGAAGATGAGCCAAACGTTTGTGACTATCCCGGCGACACTTAGGCTCTTCTTTCATGATTGTTTTGTTGAGGTAACTCGTATATAATATTGCAGTTTATTTTCAAAGTGGATTTTATCTAGATATAGATTTTAATGTTTTAGAATTATTTAAAGTTGATTTTTTTATTAGTTTAGTGTTGTGCTAGAGAAATATGGGAAGAGGAAGGACTAAGATAGATAAGCATTATAAAGAATTATTTGAAGTTGATTTTTCTATGTAATATCTATATAAATTTTAGACAGTAAATTAAGAATTTATAATACGTCCAAAGCTCTTACTTACATTTGAGAAAAGGAAACCAAAATCTTCAACGTACAATTAATAAACCTACGATTGCTTTAAACCTGTTTGCATCGATCATTCTCTTAAGAAAATGGCTAAAAGTTAAAGCTTTGTATACTCATCTAAATAACTTGACTTATAGGGTTGCGACGGATCAATCTTGATTCAGTCTACAAATGGAGATGCCGAAAGAGATGCAAGCGACAATCTCTCCCTTGCTGGCGATGGCTTCGACACGGTAATAAAGGCCAAGCAAGCTGTCGAAGCCGCTTGCCCTGGCATTGTCTCCTGCGCTGATATCTTGGCCATAGCTGCTAGAGACGTAGTTGTTTTGGTAATTCTCCCTCCTTTTTCCGCTCTCTTTTTCTATCTCTCTTTCCAAACAAGCCGGACAGCTATATTGTTTGAAGAAACAACTGTGAAGTTGTTCAAAAAAAAAAAAAGCTCTTCAAAAAGTTTTGGTGATTAGTACAAAAAAAATTCTTTTAAGCAGTCATTGCATGTAGCTAGGTCTGATGGAAAAATACAGATTTCAGCTGCAGTTTTTTTAAAACAAAACTTAAATACAATTTTGCTAAATAGAAAAAAACTACAATATGACACCACAATGTCATTGCACCGCCGCCCCAAACAAGCAGTCATTGCATGTAGCTAGGTCTGGTGGAAAAATACAGATTTCATCTGCAGTTTTTTTAAAACAAAACTTAAATACAGTTTTGCTAAATAGAAAAAAACTACAGTATGACACCACAATGTCATTGCACCGCCGCCCCAAACACACTAGTCTTAATGTTATAGTAGAAAACTTTTGTCTTTTCAGTGAATTATCCATTCCATGAAGTAATTATTATGTGTGGTGAACGTAGGTATGAATCAGTGATTTTTTAGAGATATTATATTGGTATTGCCACAATATCGCCTGGGGCAAACCCATGTATGGTTTAGGCTGGCAATTGTCTTTCTCAAATTCAAATTTTTACTTATATTGGAGGGCTATTTACTTTTTTATCCCTCCTAAAATATTAGATTTACTTTCCTAAAATATCGTTTCATTACCTTATCCCCTCCCACATTGAAAAAATTATTACATTCGGACTTCAAACCCAAAATTTACGCCCGGAGTTCAGTGAGAGTGTGTCACGTGACAAGTGGGCTCACCTTTTTATAAAACTTACCCAACCAGTGTATTACAATGGGGCTCACTTGTCACGTGACAAGTGTCCACTGAACTTTGGATGCATATTTACATCCGGTGTCCTGATACAATAATCCCTCCTAGCATTGGGTCTGGGAGAGAGCTTGCCCCTCGAAAAAGAGGTTGATTTCCCACTTGAATATGTCAATAGTACTATCTGCACTTAAGTTGTCTGCACTAATATTCTCACCATTCACTGAGCAGTCAGGCGGACCGAACTTCTCGGTCGAACTCGGGCGGCGAGACGGCCTGGCTTCGCATCGATGGCGCGTCCCCGGAAGTCTCCCTTCACCGGAGTTCAACTTCAACTTACTATCATGGTTATTCCGCAAGAACAACCTATCGGTGACGGACATGGTGGCTCTCTCCGGCGGGCACACAGTTGGCTTCGCCCACTGCTCCCGCTTCGCCAGTCGCCTATACTCCTTTAACGCCACCCACAATGTCGACCCGTCACTTGACCCAACGTACGCACGACAATTAATGCAGTCCTGCCCGAAGAACGTCGACCCAAGGGTGGCGGTCAGCATGGATCCCCAAACGCCGAATGTGTTTGATAACGCTTATTACCGTGGTTTGGTGAAGGGGAGGGGAATTTTCAAATCAGATCAGGTGCTTTTGGGACATCCAATGTCGAAGCCTATAGTTAATAGCTTCGCCTTCAACGCGCAAAGCTTCCGCTCGGCTTTCGGTGAAGCAATGGTAAGACTGGGGAGGGTGGGGGTGAAGACTGGAAATCAGGGGGAGATCAGGAGAGATTGCTCTCGCTTCAATTGATTTATTTAGCTTGATTTTTCTTTTTTTTTTTTTGGATAGGCTGAGAGAAAGTTGAGTTTCTATGGAGAATATTATGCTCCAGTTTGTTTTGTAAGTCTATGATTGTTTTGGTGTATTATTTGTTAAGTGATTGGAAAATTCATGCTTGGGGTAGCTGGAAGTGAAGTTTTAGTTTTAGATTTCGCATTTTATTTCTTCATGGTGGTGGTTATTCGTTTTCAATTTTGATTTTCATGCTTCCTTTTTTTTTTGTGTACGGCTATGCTTTAAGCTGTTGCCAACATGAGTTTTGCATGCTATATATATATATATATATATCAAAAAAGTGACTGTGAATGCATCGGATAGCCCAAATCATCGAGTATCAGACGACTCAAAATGTATCAGCTAGGAGAAATCATCCCAAGTGCGTGAAATCAGTAAATGGACTTGTTGGACGTAACTATAGGACATAAGAGCGAAGCAAGCGAGTGATCGAGGCGGGTGACCATGGTTGAGTGATTGAGACCGAGTGATAATGAGCGAGTGTTCAAGCCGAGTTACCAGAGCTAGAAAGCAGATGGTAAAGTAGTTAGGGGTAAATAACCAGGGATAAGTAAGTAACATGGCACTTAAGGTCAGACATTAAAAGTTAGTTGCACGGGGTTGAGTGGCTCGCTTTCACGTTTTCACAACCTAGCATGAGGCCAACTCTTTTCAAGATAATGGCCCAGTACAACTAGGGGGACAATAATCTAAAAGACCCACACCTTAGAGTTTTGGCAAAATATGCTCAAATATGTATTTTCACGAAGGTCTAACAATTATAAAAAGAGAAAATTAAATGTAATAAATGACCTTTTTGGATTCTTTTGTCCAATGGAGAGAGACTTCAATATCTGAGCACTTTCTCTAATTTCTCTTCCGTTCATCGATTTCCTCTGTCATTCTTTAAAACATTATCTTTCTCTCTCCTCATTTACACTCTACTCCTTGGGCGTGATTTAGCGACAAATTCGGATAAATGCCGTGAAAATGTGTGATAAGTGTAGATCATGCCACAACCAGCAAAATAAAAAACACATGGAGAACAAAGATATTGCAAAATTACATGCAACATGGAATGCGCCAAAGATTTTGTGGCTCAAAAAATTGAAGAACTCAAGGAGCTAATAATGAAAATGATCAGTGAAACATTTTCCTAGAGGGTGGATCCATCATTCCATCCAGCAGCCCCAATGCACTAGAGAAGATCTGTCACAATTTCAGGAGAGTTATCTCTAGCCATAAGTGTGAGCAATGACACATACTACTCGAACAACACAAGATCAACAAGATTATATAAGTGTAACAAAAGAAACATTTACATATATTTCAAGGTCAAATTTTTATTAATTTCTAATAATATGACTTTTTCTTTAACTTGACTCTTTCTGAGATTAAACCAATCTCAAAACAATTAATCTAGTATGATTGAAATATTTTCATTTCCTAAAAATATTTTTAAATTAATTAATAGTCAAGTAACAAACCCAAAATCCTTTAACTTTTCTTCGAATATAATATCATATGAATTTTCTTAAGAGAGTTTTTAAATCTTACTAATCAGAGAAGACTTAAGCCCTTATTTTTTAGTTTTATGCTTACCTCAAGCTTCTTCCAAAGGAGATTGGCCACATGTTCTAATTTTTCTTTTGAATCAAACCTTTCACAATTTTTTACCTTTTTTTCTTTTTTTTCATTTTTTTTGTTAATTTCAGTGAGAATCACTATCATTGGTTGAGAAAATTTCTTTTAAGAGTTTTAAATCTTTAATCTCCCTAAATGAGAATTCTCAAATTCTTCTTAATTTGAACTCTTAAATATTATAATTTATTTAAAAGTCAAACTCAATTAAATTGGTTGCGTTGAAAATTAAAAGACTTAAAGTATCACAGGTGAACTATTTATATTTTTATTACACATTTTTAATTATTCTGAGATATTTTAGAGTTTAGGTAGAAATTATTTAGTGAAGAACTGAGTTTTTAAGACATTAATTGTAATCCCTTTCTTTAATGAGTATTCATAGTTCTAGTGAAGTCATTATATAATCTCATTTAATTATCAAAATTCCTAGCTTGAGTCACTACTTTAAAGTGCAATAAACAACTATATTTTGTGAATTATGTTAATGCAAGTATATCTTCATAGCTCCATCCCCCAAACTTGTTTTCTATCTTATGCATGCCATCGGAAAAATTAAAGAAAAAGAAGATAACATAGCATGTAATAACAAAGAATCTGACATAAAATAATTTAGTATAGCAAATAATAGCACATGGAGATCAATGAGAGTGATATGTAATACTTTTAATAGAATGATCGACATTAAATCATATGCATGAAAAATCCAAATTTGACAGTTCCAATCAACTTAGATAAGGGTTCCACAAAAACTCACGTGACCCTTGCATAAATAAATCAACCAAAAAACTCAAAATAAATTGAAAGAAAATCTAAAACAAATTTCAAAACAAATGAAAAGTAAGAGCATGCTCAAAACACAAAATAACATTTGGGTTTCCTTGAAATAAGTATTTAGTTTAACATCCTCATTTTGATCAAAGGTCAAACCAAACCTAAAAGCCTTTCTCCAAGGTCAAAGTTCTATTTGATTAACCCCCGATAGATTGCCCAACCTTTTATTTATCTTGGAGTTCTCACTAAATTCTTAGGTTGCAAAATTTCTTGTTACTTTTCCCTATCATATTGATAACAGCCTTCCAGAGGCTGTGTAGGGAGTTGATTCAGATTATTATTCCTAAGGTGTTTTCTACTCCCCTTTTTATAGGAAAATATTTTCCTCACCAATTATGAGAGAATATTTTTTAAGAGATGAGTCAGGGTTTCCTAAGTATTTGGTTGGATTCTCATGAGGTTCTTCAGGCTCAAGGTCTAACTCTATAGAGCTACTCTCCTACCTAGGGCTATGTTCCAACTCATTCCTTGGGTCAGGGCTCCTCTTGTGGGCAATCCTATAGGCTTTAATCGGGTAGTGGTGTCCACAATCTTAGTTATCTCCCTCAAAACTATAAGGGTCATCTTGAAAAGAAGAGCAGATTCTTCCTTAATCATTATCTAATAAAATTCATCAACCACAGCTTTCTCTTTGCGATCCAATTTTTTTTTTTTATTGAGAAACTTGGCAATCAACAATCCCTATCACCACATTTGCACTATACACTTGCTCCTTTCTTCCTTCTAAAGGATTCACTTCAATGTGACTAGATAACATCCTTTGGAGTTCATTGTTTAAAGGTTAGTTAACTTCAATGCGACTTTATTTGGTTCTCATGACTCTATTTTTAGAACCTAATATGTTGATGTCAGATTCTTAAGTTTAGGTTTTTTTGTTAGGAAAAGCACTAGCTTAAGAGCATTCATATATTCCCCTCCTTATTTTGGAGTGAATCCAGTCATTTAGAGCCCTATTTTTATCCCTAACACCATCACCCTTTGGCGTCATGAAACTAACACCCATTTTTGGGTATAGTTCCTAGGCGTCATACCTCATATTAACTAATAAAATAGTGGCACTATCTACCATGACACCATCCTTCTCAAACTCTTGACTTGGGACCTATGCGCTAAATAACAATGTCGTGATCACTTTATATGGTTAAAAGCTGCTTTACTAATCTCAACACAACAACACTTTTGATCTTGAGTCACTCCTAACTTAGAACCGCACACCATATTTTTTTTGTATGGAGGTCATAGGCCTTGGGCTCACCAACTAAGAACTCTGAGTCACTCCTAACAAACTTGATAAATAACATGTGGATGATCTTGCACTATCTTTATAATTGTTAGAAATGCATACTTATTCAGATAAGGTGATGCTCGAAGTTGGTGTTTGCGACCCAACTTAATAGCGGCAATCTTGTCTATGTGGATAACCATATAAAAATCATGGAAGGTGCTTAATATATATGTGTAGTGATTCTGTTAGAAATAGAAAATAAAGCAGAGAGATGTGATGAGTTAAAGGATGAATTAACCTCTTTTATCATGCGTGCTTGTGTTTTGTGTTACAACAATATAAAGAACTTGAAGAGCATTTTTATATTCCTATGTTGATATTTATTATGCTAGTTAGACTCTTGTTTAGTCAATTTCATTCTGACATGTTTAGTTTAGATTTATTTTTTGCTATATGTTTTCTATTCTGATTAATAGTTGTAGATATTTTTGATAGACACTTGTGGTAGATAGAATTTCTAAATTGTTTTTCTTCCTACTTATATTATACGTACTTAATGCTATACATGTTTAAAATCAAGTTTGGGGAAAAGAAAAATCATTTTAAAACTTAACATTATTTGTCCTCAGTAGCCTGTATTTAATTTAACATCACTTCTTAAAATGGCATGTGGTATGTGGTGTTATCTTTAAGATACTAAACTTTTGATTTTTAGAAATGATAGAGAAGAACTTGGTAGAAAAGTTAGAAAAAATGATGAAACTATCGTTAAGATAGTATAAAATATTAGGGAAATGATTTAACTATTTATAGTAGGAAAATTTGAATTTTTGAAAAATTAAAGATTTTTAGAATAATACTTTTTTAAAGAATTTAGATTCTATGAAAATTTCTTTTCAAAAAATAACATTAGATTTTAAGTTAAGGAAAGAAAATAAGTTTTTAACTATAGAAAAGGGATATTGAAATTTAAAATCATTAAAGGTCTATCCAGATATAGTAATTCTTACCTAAAAAAAAAGTAAGGATTAAAAAAATCCTGAAAAAAAGAAAAAGAAAAAGAAAAATAAGAAAAAGAAAAGAAAAGAAAAGTATGAAAAAGGGAGGAGAAGATTGAGGAATATGACATAACTAAAAATTTATTTCACTTGAATCTTACTAAGATTAATCCTATGCTTAATGTCCGAAAGTGTTAGTAAAAATTATTTTTAATATAGAAATCATGAATTCTGAAATTAATATTTTTCTAAAAATCCAAAGTTTGAGGAAATTTTAGTTACATCTAAATTAAATAGAAAATCAATATTTCTAAATTTAATATTAAATGTTATGAGACCTTATATATCATTTGCTTTTAGAAATTCTTCCTAGTTGGACTATAACATTTCTAAAATAAATTTTTAGTTATCTACTACCAGAGGTTAAAAAATTAAAATTTAAAGTGATAATGTTACTTGAGGACAAACAACGTTTAAGTTTGGGAGAATTTATCTATCTGAAAATTACCTGTTTTTAATATACATTTAATGTTTATTTTATGCACATTTTTTATGATATTGCACTTTAAAGGAAAAATATTTTGCATGTTTTTGGTTCCAGGTAAGAGAAATAGATCTTTAGAGAAAATGGAGCAAAAGTGGTGCATATTGGAGTCAAAACGAGCAAGGAAGAAAATTTTGACTTGACACATTTGCTATGTCTTTCTATGCTTAATCTCCTTTACATTTATCACATGTATTTAAATGAAATTATACTTTAAAAAAGGGTTATTTTCATGCTTATCTTGTAGGTAAAACAATTTGGAGCGAGATGGGCGAAATGGAGCGAAATGGGGAGAAACAGTGGAGCGGCTTGCAGTGTGGTGCCTAGGCTCTCAAAACTGGTGCCTTGATGCCAGTCACGCCGATAAGACGGCGCCTAGGCGTCTGAAACTAGCACCTTGGTGCCAGTCACACCGATAAGAAAGTGCTTAGGCTCCCGAAATAGGCGCCTAAGCTCCAGAAAACTTTCGGGGACAATTTTTTGTGGTTTTGGGCGGTTCTAGAAGGTTATGGATGGCTATGCACACCCCAATGACTCATGCAATGAATCTAGACATTTGGAAAGGATATGGCTCTGTCTCTTGAAGTGAAAGAGTGTTTCTATTCTAGAGAAGAGGTACGTCTCTTAGAAGAAAGAGGTTTTTGGTGTCTTTCTAAAAAGAGAGGCTTGACACCTCTCATGAGGAGTCTAGAGGGGGGATTTTGGAGAGAGTTTTAGCATGAGCGTAGAGAGGAGATGGAGATGTAGATTTTCACCATGTTTGGAGAGATTGGTGGGGGATTTTGAGAGATATGTGTAAAATAATTGTATGAGTTGAGCATGGATCGGGAGAAAACTTTGTTGGAAATATTTTTATCTTTGTTTTAAAGATAAATAACTAAGTATTATGTTATTCATTATCTTGTAAATGTTGGAAACACTTTCTAGTAGATTTGCTTTGATTTGATGAGTTTTCTGTTTTGTTTTATCCATACTTTGTGAGTAGTTTTGTTTACTCTTATCTTTTAATATGAACTAGCGACATGTGTATGAAAAAAAATTTTATGATAGATTCTTATTTTCATGTGATGAGTAATATCTCCTTCATTTCATTGAAATAACTTAAGTGACAATATGTTATGTTAAAGTTTGTTGTAAGTGAAACGAAGACTCGGGAGAGCAGTGATCTTGAACTTGAGTGCACTCACATTGACCGTTTGGGTAGTAAAATAGTTTAGGCAACAATGCAACTCTTAAGGAAATAAAATTTAAGGATCTGTTTCTATTATATGCTTCTAGGTGACAGATAATTGCAGAAAAGAAATATAATAATAAGCATACCTATACACTTGGAAGAGGGTAGGTAAACATATGTTCCTTATTGACACATAATTTATTACATAAATCTATCAATTCTTTTATTGCTTATGCCATTATCTTCATTTTTCTTTTCTTTTGCAATGAAATGGAAGTAATGTTTAGGAATTTAGAATTGCCTAGATCTTCTTTTATTTCATTAATGTGATGGTATTTTCACTGCTTATAATTTACTTTACAAAATAATCAATTGCAATGTTAAAATTTGTTAAGAAACTTAATGACCTAAGAGGGCTAAGATTTCACCAACTAGTGAGTACCACATTTTATTTTGGAACGAGCCATGACGATCATCCAAGTGGAGTGCAAATAGATAGGAAGATAAGATTTTATGAGCTTAAAATTGATGTTTCTAAGGTGATATGCTAGATTGTTTTATCAATTTGGTTTAGATTTGGAACTAAGGGTCGCTGGTAGGTCCTATAGAGAGGACACAGTGGGTAAACTAGAGGTGAGAGGCTAGAACCTATCCATCACTACCATATATGCCGACAACAACTTTAGATTAGTTAATGTTCTTTATACTCAAAAGAGGTAAAGAATAGATATATTCCTATTTGTCACTAACAAAATTATTTTTTAAGCATTTAATTCCTACACATTATCTAAGTAATTGCATGAGAAGAGTAGTCTTTATTATCTCAAAATTCTCCAAACCAATTTATCCAGATAAGTTATTTTTAGATATAAAATTTCCATTTAGGAATAGTTATTAGAAAAATAACTTTAATCGACATTCCAAACTAAGTCTTTATAGTAATAGACCAGAACTTATCTTAAGAGATTTCTTACATCGCTTCTTTGTAGTATCGATATTGAGTTTTAAAGAAAGCCCTATATTACTTGAAAGGATGCGTATACTTGCGTTGTACCCATAGTGTGTAAATTATTAATCAGAAATTCTAATTTTATAGCATATCAAATTTGCACACTAGCCGCTAAATATAAATTGGGTTAAATTTTTGTCCATCTTTTGAAAGTTAAATTATTACATAATTGCGGGTCAGGTTAGATGCTCTACGAGGATCATCAGCATCACTGGCTCACTGAATGGATGAAATACTGGACTCCTTCGTCCAAGAAGCTGGACTGCAGTGGAAGGTTTCCATAACAAACCTGAAGGAAGAGCTAGTAGTTATTTGTCAGGGATATTTGGTTGAGTTGGACGCTCGCTTGCCAGGCATGGCGACTCTCCAGACGGAGCTGATAAAGGCTTGTGTGATTTGTTTGATTTTTTGGGTTTGAGCTGAGGAAGAGAGTTTTGAAAGATTTAAGTTTACGAGGCAAGCCCTATATCAAGGTCTAGTAAGTTGCGGTCTTGTATCAAGCTGCGGCGGTGAAAAGAAAATTATTTCTTGTTTTCAATAGATAAAAGTTTAATTTCACAAGTTTTTAAAATCTTATGCCAATTCCTTTTCTCAAAATTTGAGTTGATTTGATGTAAATTTTCAAAGATCTAGGTACGAATTTGAGGTGTTTCAAATTTCCTGAATCCCCTATATATAAGGCTCAAAGGAAAATGGGTCTGTGCTTTTCAAATTTATCTTTCCCTTCCCTTTAGTTGTCCCTGTCTCTCATTTGGGTTAGTTTATCTTTAGTGATTCACATGATTTCTAGATATTCTCCGTAACTCTTTAGTTTAGTGCTAGCAAGTGAGAGGTCTTCGCATAAGTCGTTTGATGCATAGCTACATGAATACAATTTTCTATAAAATACAAGGATACACTCAAGGCAATCGAGTTGAAGGCATGAGCGACAAATGGCATTGCCAAAGATCTGATCTTCTACTGGGATCAATTTCAGTGAGGGCTTCAACTGCCCATTTGTTACAAGATTCAGTCCATCCTCAATCACTATAGAGTCTTCCCCAAACCAATAAAGCCAAATTCAATTGTGGTCGTGATGACCTTCGTGATCTAATTGCGGTGGATGGAGGAGCTATTTTCATACATGTTGTCTTTCAGGGTGGAGCCCGATGGTTACGTTATTTTTGAATCAACTCAGAACTACTACCTTGTCAATCTAGAGAGAAAAATTAAGGATTGCAAGTTTCTTTTCCTCCACGACATCTCTGAAGTATAGGAGATCGCTACACGACTAATTGGAGAGTCGTACAAAATGAAGAAGGGATTCTTGCTATGGGTCTTAAAACATGCGTCGACTATCGTAGGCAAACACCTATCAATTATTCAACATATTGACCCTATGATAGTGAATTGGGTGTTGAACATTACACAAATCAGTGTCATGATTTCTATGTTTTGGGCTGTCTTAGATGAGACATAGGAGAAGAGGCAGACCTTAAAAATTTATCAGATTTCACAGAAAGATCTGAGGAGAAGGAAGGGTGTCTCTTCCAAAACCAGTAGGGGAAGAGGTCGAGGAAGAGGACGACAAGGCGGTCGAGACTGACCCGTGTTCAGAATTGATTCACTCTATTTTTGAAACAATAATAGTTATTCAAATATTATCAACAGGGAATTAATCCCCTTCAAACAAAAGCTGACATTAATGAAATGAGGGACTTCGAGGGAGCGCCACAAAAAGGAGGAATAGACTCCCAACATTATTGGATTTAATGCTAAAGGCAGAGTGAACATTGACATAGAAAGCTCTTCAGCCGTCTTCCTCAAGCTTCACCCCTCTATTTAAAAGAGAGGAGGCTAGCTGAATTTTCTATATCATAACTCTTGTTACTGTGCGCACACACACACAAACACACTCTCTCTCAATCACACTCTCTTTGGTTCTCACTCTCTTTGGTTCTCTTTTCCATCCTACACTATTTACGTAGGGTGTGATTCATAGTTATATCTTGATTCAACATTAAAAGTTCAAATGATAATATCTTCTTATGATATGAAAGGCTGGAGTGACATGAATGAAAAAAAAATAAAACTTAGGGGTGGATATGTAAATACATATGAATTGGGTGCAATGTATGTAAATGCCCCCTTTCTTCTTTTATTTAAAGAGGTTTAGCATATTAATATTACTTTAGTAAAGTTTAGCGGTAGATATGTAAATACATATTTATATGTAGCTGAAGCCATGTTAGGGCTTGAAATAAGGCCGGGGGAAGATGCATTTTCAACTGTCTTCAAAGGTATTTTGGTAATGGCACTTTTTAGGCACAAGGTCTATTGAGTGATTTTCCCTTTAATATATCAAAATTTTCCCAGATTTGGTGGCAAACTGTTTTGGAGATGGGAGAACTGCTGATGGCGGCTCGCGACCCAAATCGATAAGCCCGCGTGGATTCTCTGCAGATGGGTAATTTGTCCGTGTCTTCCGTTTTCGTTGAGCTTTTCTCCGAATTTCGTTTCACCGTTAGCCATGACCGGACTTCGGAGATCGAGCACAGATTTTGTTGTTTTCACGCTCCAAAGTTTTTGAAGCTAGTTTTTAGCATTTTGGCGCCATTTTTAACTTGATTATAGTTTGTTCTACCTTTCATTGTTTATTCTCCATGAGAGTTAAGGATTCCTGGTACTGTTACTAAAGTTTTTTTCGATTTCTGTTTTACGATATGAATGAATTAGTTTGCGGAGCTTAGAGGTTTGAGTTCAGCTTCTGTTGGTTGTCTGTTGCGCAATGGAATGCAATAGGGATGAGGCTCTGAGGGCGAAAGAGCATGCTGAAAGGAAGTTTACTGAAAAGGACTATGTGGGTGCGAAGAAATTGGCGCTGAAGGCCCAGAATCTCTCTCCAACCCTGGACGGAATCAGCCAAATGTTAACTGTCTTTGATATTTATATTGCATCCGAAGCAAAAATTAATGGGGAGAGAGATTGGTATGGAGTCCTCCATATCAATACTTCAGCGGATGAAGAAACTGTGAAGAAGCAGTACAGAAAGTTAGTTCTTCTCCTACATCCAGATAAGAACAAATCTGCAGGTGCTGAGGGTGCTTTCCAGTTTGTTTCCGAAGCTTGGAACGTGCTATCAAATAAAAGTAAGAAAATGGTGTACGACCAGAAAATATTTGTAAAAATTTCTCATCAAAAGACTTTTCAAACCAGCAATAATGATAATAATACTTCAACTCCCAGCACTAAAAGCAATGGTTTTAACCAGAACACCAACATGACCACAGTGAAGTCAAGAACTCAGCAGAATAACTCTTGCAGGCCTCCCTCTGTCCCTCCATCTCCATCTCAACCACCATTTCAGACATTCTGGACCTCCTGCACTGGCTGTTGCATGCAGTATGAATACCATAGGATGTATCTAAACAAAAGCCTCCTATGTCCCAAATGTAAAAAGCCATTTCTAGCTAAAGAATTGCCTCTTCCTCCCAGCGGACACAATCATCCTCCATGGTACTCAAAACAGCAGCACCATAAGAAAGCCTACGAAAAATTTTCTGCTCATCCAGGAATGGGTGCATCTGGATTCCAACATGGACTAAGCAGGGACTCATCCAACAATACAAGCTTCCAAAACCCCCCATTTTCTGGAGCTGCTGCTACTCACAATGCAAATGGCTCTTCTGCTTGTGTCCAACAGGCTGCTACTGCGGGTCGCCAATCACATGAGAATGCTAAAAGGTATCAAGCAGAAGAACGGGCAGCCGCTAGAAGGGAGAAGTTTCTCCGTAGAAGGTTGTCAACAAGGAATCATGGTGGTTCTGAAACTCTTTATGCTGGATTTGGTGCTGATATTTCTTTGACTAGATCAGGCAATGGAGCTGAGTTAGGAAAAAATGATAGTGGAGAGCAGATGGACTCAAATAGCAGGCATGGCGGAAATATTGTTCCTGGAGCAGTAATGGGCACTTGGCATTATGTTAATTTTTTGAAGTCTAGATTGAGCTCAAGTCCCACCATCTTTAACAGAGAAATCGCACAAATAAATGCCAAGGCTATACTAATGGAAAAGGCTAAGGTTGCAATACTTGAGAAACTAGAAGAATTTAATTTAGCTATTGCTGATATGGCGGCGAAGAAGCAAAAAACCAAAGATGTTAATGAAGCAAGAGTAGTTGATAAAGTAAATGCGAAGTACACAGTTCACCGATCTGATGTAAAAGTACTTGATGGCCCTAGGAGTAAAAATGAGGAATTTAGTGACAAGGAGGTCCTCCAAAAAGAGGATAGTAGTGATCCTAATGAGGTAGTCAATCAGTCTCTGTCCATTGATGTTCCAGATTCTGATTTTTATGATTTTGATAAAGATCGCACTGAAAAAACTTTTGGAGATGATCAGGTGTGGGCTACTTATGATGACGATGATGGTATGCCTCGGTATTATGCCTATATTCAGAAAGTTATATCTGCAAAACCTTTCAAGGTCCGCATGAGTTTTCTCACATCAAAGTCCAATGTTGAATTTGGCTCATTAAAGTGGGTTAGCAGTGGTTTTTGTAAAACATGTGGAGATTTTAGAGTAGGCAGATATTCAGTCATCAATACAATTAATATTTTCTCTCATAAGATTAAATGGGAGAAAGGCTTTCGGGGAGTATTCAAAGTTCTTCCTAGAAAAGGTGATATTTGGGCATTATACAGAAATTGGTGTCCTGACTGGAATGAGCGTACACCTGATGATGTAATTCACAAGTATGAAATGGTGGAGGTACTAGAGGACTATTGTGAAGATCAAGGGATCTTGGTTGTTCCTTTAGCGAAGGTTACTGGATTTAGAACACTTTTCTTTCGGCATATGGACCCTAAAGAAAATTTGAAGATCCCAAAAGAAGAAATGTTCCGATTTTCACATCAGGTACCGTTTTATTTGCTCACGGGTGAAGAAGATCATAATGCTCCAAAGGATTGCCTTGAGCTTGACCCAGCAGCAACTCCTTTGGAACTTCTCCAGGTCCTCGCAAATACAACAGTGGGGAGCTGATGGATGATGCTGATCAACAGCCAGTTACCTGACCCTGGGATGCGTTGGTCCATTTTTGACCTATCGGCAGTTATTGAGCTTTTATCAACATTTGTAGTGCCAATCTGTACAACCTTTTCAGCCTTTTTTGTTACAACTAGGATAATGATTCTGGATGTGTAGCCCATTCCAAAATCATATAAATGCTGTTCATGGGTGTCTGTTTTGAATATTATCAGCGCTACAATTGTTGGTTATATCTGGAAGGTATCTAGAATTATCTTGTGAAGTATATTCATTCAAATGATGGAGCTTTGGTGTTTTCTCAGGAAGTGGAGCTTGCTCTGATTCTCCAGGTCAGTGTAACGTTCACATATTGGTTAAATCATTAATTTTTAAAATTGAAGATATGCATGATCAGCATACCGCCCAATTCCTATGTATTTACATGATATGCACCTATACTTTATTTTTTTACATTTATATCTCTCAGATTATTGGTATCGCATTAACAACACCTCTACTTTAACTTTTAAAAAGTGAAATACAACTCATGCCTAGGTAAAGTGACATTTAAATATTGAATTTTAGGTGTTTGATATGTAAATACATAGGAATTAAGTGGTATATGTATGTAAAGCTTCCTTATTTTATTCAATTATATATTTATGAGATGGAACTATGAATTTAGCACCCTATTCGAAATATTCCAAAATAGTATAACCAAAGAGAAATAGTTATTTTCATAATAATAAATTAAAAAAAAAAACAAAGAGACAAATGGTTACGGCTACTGTTATAAGAATCTGAAAAATCATTGCGTACTGTAAAATAGATGGATTACCTCTTTTTTCTTAAATCTACCTAAGTCAGTGAATGTAAATATATTTAATATATGATTTTAATTTCTTACCAGTTTATTTTTATGAATACGTTTTGCTGGTTGTTTAAAATCAGTCTTTGGAGTTTAAAATTCTTACTATTACTTTAATCACGTCTAAATGACTTGGGAGTGAATCTTCATTACATTGAGTTCGTGCTTGTACCCATCAATATTTGCTAAAACAATATATCTTCCTTGTTTAAGCTTTTTGTAAAATCAGGTAATCATGTTTATTCAACCTTTTAATCTTGCTAAAACAAAAAATTAATCCTTCTGATCAACTTTAGTAGATCTTTCATGAACGTGTGTTCTCCTATGTTGTGGAAGTCTTTTCGGCTATAAAGCTAATCTTTTTTCTCTTTTGGAAGGCATGATGCTCAAACACAATTGAAGTTGAAGAATGTCCACAAAAAACTGTACCTTTGAGCACATTGATTTATTGACTCATTCAGCCTTCAAGATGAATTAAAAGTATGATAATTAAAAGCAGATCTGCGTACTTAAATTTTAGCTTCTGTAGCTATGTTGAATCTTAGTTTATTTGGAGTACTTAAAGTCGCAAGATTCTTTTAAAGTCTGGTGCATGCTCAACATCATTCATTATCCTAGCCCACCATAATTCTCTTCTAGCTATATTATGTCCAAAAACCTTTTTGAGCACTACCTTTTTTTACGAAATCTAGGCCCTAGCACATCGTTCATTGGTTAGACATAACTCATTAATAGGAAAAAACTTAATATAAATAACTCTAGAGTTCACTGATTACATCTAGTTCCTGTTATTTCATGTTGAAGTATCAACCTGTAATGATATGAATGCACACAAACAGTAAAGGGTGATCAAGCTGTAAAAGATGTCAGGTGTTACATAATTTTGCTCAAGAGAAATGGGGATCAATTTATTATCAAAATTTCACTTAAGAGTATAAATTAATTAGGTCAAGAAAAATTTTTGCTAACCCATTGGACATCCAATATCAACAAAGAGAAGCTTCTAGCCAAATAAACATGAAATTATCTGCTGAATTTACTTGGGGAGAAAACTTGCTCCCTTTATTATTCACAAATTGGGTATATACATACATACATACATATATATATACATACATACATACATACATAGATATATATATATATATATGTA
>NW_018164956.1:101998-110830 GCF_001263595.1 Phalaenopsis equestris
ATATATATATATACATATACATATATATATATATATAGGGAAACCAATCTCACATTATTTACAAACTTACCAAATGTGCTCACCTAAATTAAGAAATAAAATAATTCTGAATAAAAAATAGGGAAAACATAAAATAGGAAGGTATCTAAGGTTTCCTAAGATATCCCAATCAAATCCTCCATTATTTGGAGCTGGTGGCCGGCCCACATGAGCGACGTAAATATGAAAAGGACCAAATCATCTTAGATTTATACGCTCCCTCTTAAGCCAGGTTGTAGATGTTGTAGAAATTGAGCTTAGTATTGATATCTCAGAAGGGGTTGAAAGGATGAGCTTTGGTGAAGACATTAGAACTTGTTGGTGTGTCAGGATGTAACTTATCTGTATAACTCCCCCATTGATCTTTTCAGAGAAGAAATGTTCGTCAACTTTAATATGCTTGGTCCTATCATAATGCACATAATTCTTGGCAATACTGATAGCTGCTCGGCTGTCACCAAACATCTGTATAGGTCTATTGGAAGAACATCGCTCCTCCTTTAACAATTTCTGAATCCTGATCCCTTCACAAATCTCCAAAGTAAGTGTCCTATACTCTGATTCTATATTGCTTCTCAAAACAACTTGTTTCTTACTCTTCCTTCTAACCCGATTTTCCCATAAATATGAACAATAACTTGTGGTGGGCTTTCTTTCAGTGAGTTCTACCCAACTAGCATCAGTGTAGACTTCTACTTCTCTGTTTCTGGTTTTTTAAGAAAATAATTCATAACCATTAGTTTTCTCGAGAAATCACAGAATCCTGTAAACCATCTCCAAATGCTCTTCTTCTGGGTAATTTATGTGATGACTCACAATACTAACGAAGCATGCAATATCTAGCCTACTATGTGGTAGATAGATGAGTTTTCCTACCAATCTTAGGTATCATTCCTTATGCACATATATAATTCTTCTTCTCCATTATATTTTTTATTAAGTTCCATTGGAATATAAGAAGGTTTGCATGTAATCATTCATTTTTCCTTTAGCAGATATATAATGTATTTCCTCTGTGTGATATAACAATCTCTTTCTTTGACCTTGCCACTTCTCTACCTAAAAAATATCTCATGTTCTTTTGGTCTTTGATTTCAAACATAGCAACCAACTCTTCTTTGATTTTAAGAATTTCTCTTTTATCATCATCAATAATAATTATATCATCTACATATATGATTAGTGCAATAATCTTATCTTTGTGAGTGTGTTTTATGAGTAATGCGTGATCAGCTTGACTTTGGGAATATCCATTGGATCTCATAATTTTAGAAAACCTTTCAAACCACGCCTGTGGTGATTGTTTAAGCCCAGAAAGAAACTACTTGAGTTTGCATACTAGGTGTTTGTTGGAATAATTCTTAAATCTTGGTGAAATCTGCATTTCTTCTTCCAGATCCCTACTTAGGAAGACATTTTTTATGATAAGTTGATGCAGTCTCTATTCCTTGTTAATTGTTATTGAAAGAAGAACTTTTATAGTATTCAGTTTGACAATCGGTGCGAATGTCTCCTGATAGTCATACCTATAAGCTTGTTTGAAACTTTTAACAACAAGTCCGCCTTTCAATCACTCAATACTCCCATTAGCTTTGTATTGTATGTTAAACACCCATTTGAATCCAACTGGTTTCTTATCATGAGTAAGTTCAGTATGAGTCTATGTGGCATTATGTATTAATGGTTTAATTTTTTCTTTCTTTAGTTTCCTTCATTCTGAACTTTCAAGAGCTTCATGAATGGATTTAGAAATTTACATATTATCAATGTTAGATATAAATGCTTTATAGGCCGAGGATAATTGTCCAAAACTACATACTCCTGAATTGAGTATCTCGTACAACTTCTAGTCCATTTGACAAGTTGACAAGCGATAACTATTTTTAGTGTATTTGACAGTTGTGCAAGTCTCATATTAATAAAAACTTAGTTTTTATTTAAGAAGCTTTGGTGGATAACAATTATCAATTTAATTAAAATTAGGATATCCCAGACGACAATGTCATAATAATCCTATTTTTTGACATACATAGACTTAAGAGACTCAGAAATTTGAGGGACATATGATAGAGGAATCAATTGTGTGTTTAGAGAGATTTTTTTGAGCATGTATAAACCTTGATGCATTTCAACATTATCAATTACCTTTCTCGATTCCATCGCCTGAAATTCACGAAAGTTTGCAAGGAATTTTGTTATATATTTCATATCGTTTGAAATCATAATGCAATCCAATTGTAGACATATAAGACAGAGAAAAGAGTACCTGAAATTCACGAAAGTTTGCAAGGAATTTAGTTATATATTTAATATCGTAAGTAAGTTTACTGATTGAAATCATAATGAAATCCAATTGTAGACATATAAGACAGAGAAAAGAGTAATATCTTAAAAGAGCTCCTCATCCATTTTCCCAACAATGTTTGAGAGGGATCCATTTATAAGTCTTACTGATCTAGATGTAGAAGCCTCTTGATGTTAACTAGTATTTTGATGTCTCTGGTCATATGATCAGAGGCTCGCAAGTCTATGATCCAAGTTCTTAATCATTCATGACTGACAGGACGGGAGAAGAATATAGTACCTCTGTGTCACGAGGTTGGTGTGTTGCTCTGAATTACCTTAAAAGAGTTTCTTCAATACTTCAAGTTGTTCCTTGGTGAATGGTTCACTCAATCCTTTGGATGTGTTATCAGCATTTGCCCGCCCTTTTTTCTTGATCTTTCCTTACCTGCCCAGGTTTCTAGTTGATTGGCTATCCATGAAGTTTCTAAAATTTGTCTTTGATATGCGCAAACTTCTTGCATTAATCACATGGGGGACATTTTTTCTTTTCCTTTGAGTCTTGGGAAGAGTTATGGGGTACAAAGCTGAACATTAGTGCTTAGTGAACTCTCATTTTCGGTCAGCATCAGTTTCTTCTTGCTCTCTTTTCTACTGACTTCAACAATGGATTTACGGGGAGATAGAAGAGGCTTTGTTCCCATGATCCATCTTCTTACCTCATCCGATTCCGGAGTTAGTCTTACTAAGAATTTGATTGTCCTTTCTTCTTGATGATAGATTTTATATGTCACGGCATCTTGTGGAGATTTCCACACATGTGTCTCAAACATATCCAATTATTTCCAATACTTTGACAAATTGTTGAAGTATTGTGTGACACTTAGCTCTCCTTGATGGAGATCAAGAAACATGGTTTCGATCTTAAATAACTCTGCATTGTTTTTCGGTGCTGACATATATTTCTCATGCAGCGTCCCAGCTTTCTTTGGCAGTTTAGTATGGAGCGAAAAATTTTCTGCCACCTCAGTGGACTTTGAGTTGACTAGCCAAGATATAATCATATGGTTTTGATTGTCCAGGTGTTTTGGTTGGGAAAATGTACATAAACTCGGATTGAGATCATTGAAGAAGGTTATGACTGTTGAGTTCATGATTTGTGATAAAGTTGGAGAGTTCAAGGGCCATCTCCATTGAATTCCCGGTTTCTGATTTAGAACTAATTTCCGGAGTAGAGCTTGATATCTTCATCCCGTATTTGATCATGAATCCTTGCATATTTAAGGCTGCTGTTTTTTGCAGGGAGAAGAAGTGCTGTTGTTGTTATCTCTTCTGCCTGCTGCCTTCGCGGCTGCTGCTATTGTTCGGTGGCTGTTACTGCTTCTTTCTGCTGCTTTTCGGTAGCTACTGTTGCCGGTAGGCAGGAGGTTTGATAACAAGATGGGTTTCGGTGAAGGAGGGGCCTGCAGCAAGGAATTCTGGTAACAGGGAAGAGATCCCAAGGCATAAGAATATCCGATTTCCACACAATCTGATATATTTTAGAGGTAAAACAATCATATTGAGAGATAATAAAGACATATTTAAATCGTACCAAAATCTTTCCACCAAGTGCTTCCTCGAGTCAATACCACAACTCAACTGATTGCTTGTTTTGCGTGAGATCCCAAGATTTTAATCAAGAATCTATATTTGCTCTCTGCCACTTAAATTGTGCAGGTAGAAATGTACTTATATAATATAAGGATGAAATGTTCACTTGGAAGGAAAAACCCTCGGCCAAATCAGATTTGGATCCTATGCATTGTCTTTTATCCTATGCAACACATGTTCGGCTGAGTTTTTGTGTAGTCATCAAGTTATGTTTTGTAACTATGAGCTCCATTTAGTAATTGAAGAAGCATAGCAAATAAGTATCCTATATTGTACTGCTTACTAGATTTTAGTGGGGCTGTATCTTGTACAGTGATTAATCGAGACCCTTTTGTCTTATTTTGGCTGCTGGTCCATGGAAAACATATGGATGAATTGTGTATATTTTTATATACAATCGCGTAGCTTCCTCTAGAGTATAAAGGATGGCTTTCACTTGTTACATATTTGGGTGGCTTTGGAGGGGAAACCTGGATGATTTTATCTATCATGAGACGTGCTGTTTTTTATTCTTTTCATCTTGTGTTATAGGGGAAACCAGCGAAGTGTTAAAAATTTAAATGGCTTCTTATGTGATATTTTTCTTTGTAATAAGCTTATGCCGGGCTTTATTTGTGTTATTAAAAAGTTTTAATGGTGTCGCCCTTCTTATTTGTGTTTTTAAAAATTCTTCAAATCAATTTCTGTTACAACTATAAATATGTTTGCATGTCAAGCTCTAGTAAATTTTCTTGATTGAAATTCTCTACTTATGAAATAGGCTTTAATCAGTTCAATGGAACCAGCATAGTTCAAACACTTGTGACCAAGTTTCAACTCTAAATTCACATATATGCATCTTCAAGAAGAAATTAGAAAAAATTCCATCACAAGCAAAAGAAAAATATCATTTTATTAAATCATTTTTTAATATAGCTTGTTTCTTTGTTTTGTTATTTTGTACATGATAAAGTTGCCACCACTTTCGTAGAGATGGGCAACTTGATCTGCAGGTGTGCTGCTGAATGAAGCTAAGGAAGAAATGCATGTTTATTGCTATGTAACGCAAAAATATTGTCAATCTATCCCGTATAGCGCATGATCGTGTGTTTTTTTTAATCTAATATAAAATATTAAAAAATTATGGATAAAGATGCAATAAATAACATAAACATTAATGAAAGGGAACTTTACTGAAAAATAAATTATCTTGATGATAAAAACAACAATATTTTTAATTAAAATTATCACTTTTATAATGTTACATTTATACTTCTTATATTGTTAAACATTTTTACTTGATGCAAAAGTGCTCAGCCCTTTAAAAATTCAATATATTATCATTTCTTTTTTGTTCCATATTTTTTAATAAAAGTTATCTTAATCATCTTAAGAATCATCATCATCTTCTTCTTCATTATATTTTTAAATCATACTTTTATCACCACTCTAATCATCTTCTCGTTATTTTACAGTATTAAGCTTAAATAAAGAATCCTATTCTCTTCGATCACTCATGAATATTGTAGTCTCTTTCAAAACAAATTATTTGTGACAGCGCTTCATATTGCTATCACATACCTCATTTGGTATGATTTTCTACAATGCGAAACCTCTGATCTCAGTTTGACCCGCTAGCCTACTTGCTTGATGGGCTTCGCACTGTACCGATGGTAAAGGAAACTGCAACAACTGGAGAGAATGGCCTTCAGCTTGCCTTTCACCTTCTCTTTGCTTGGCTAGAGTCCTGAACTTGCATATAGCAGCAGAGGTGCCAGAGTTGACAGAGTTGACAGCAGCTTTCTAATCTTCCTCAAAGCCAGCCTCAACAATGATAGGCGAGGCCACTTGAGAAAACTTATCGTCGACGCCTTCATCTGTTTAAGTACTTGGCTAAACTTGGAGTAAAGCCTTAACTATATCCAAGTTGTCTCTTCTCTACATCAAAACCTTATGCATACTTTGTGTCATATCAAAGCCCAACAAAGTAGTCACAGATGAAGAGTAACTAACCCAGTGACAGAGGTGCCAGAGTTGACAGCAGCTTTCTAATCTTCCTCAAAGCCAGCCTCAACAATGATAGGCCAGGCCACTTGAGAAAACTTATCGTCGACGCCTTCATCTGTTTAAGTACTTGGCTAAACTTGGAGTAAAGCCTTCACTATATCCAAGTTGTCTCTTCTCTACATCAAAACCTTATGCATACTTTGTGTCATATCAAAGCCCAACAAAGTAGTCACAGATGAAGAGTAACTAACCCAGTGACAGAGGTGCCAGAGTTGACAGCAGCTTTCTAATCTTCCTCAAAGCCAGCCTCAACAATGATAGGCCAGGCCACTTGAGAAAACTTATCGTCGACGCCTTCATCTGTTTAAGTACTTGGCTAAACTTGGAGTAAAGCCTTCACTATATCCAAGTTGTCTCTTCTCTACATCAAAACCTTATGCATACTTTGTGTCATATCAAAGCCCAACAAAGTCTAAAATAATATTAATGTTAATTATAACTGATAAATCAGAGAAATCAAAATAGCATGCACTCTGGGGGAATGCGCTGCACACATATGCCCATTCATAGCATAATAGAGTGCATTATTTTGATACTTCACTTTGTATGCAAATAATGCAAGGGTGCGTCATGTCATCTTACTGAATATAGCGCACACTCTTGCATGCTATTCATGTGTATGGCCCCAATTTATTGCAAACTAAATGAACTCTTTTCTCTCATCAGCATAATTGATTCTGAAATTTATTATTTCTTAATTTGTTCATCACAACAATTACATGTTTTTTTACATGAATTTAAATGTTTGGAAACTGAGAAATTAATGAAGAAAAATTTTGGAGAATAGGTCAAAATGATCTTTATACTATTGATCACATTGGATCGCTATTTATTTTCAACTCCACATGTTATTTTCTTACTAGAAAAAAATATTTTCCTGTTCTATCTCTTGTAATTATTTATGTTGGGATGATCATATTTAATTGTTCAAAAAATAAGATGTGTCAATTAAGCAGAGGTTATCGAAAAATTTCTTTCATGTTATGTGGAAAGCTAACTTTAGTACAATGATAATTATTAAACATGTAAATTGAACATGATGGCGAAAGATTTGTTTCAGGTAAAATTTACTTTGCCATGTTGTGGGGATGTTCTCTAAACAATTTCTGCAAGCTTCAGTGTTCCTTCCATCAGCATCAATGCCATCTAACATAAAATGGAAAGTTCTTTAACAGAACAATATTTCAGTAGTTCTCTGCTTCTTTTGGATGTCCATGTATTGTATGCTAGTAGGTTTCTGTTGAGGCTATGACCTTAAATAACCAAGGTAGAACAAAATAAAATGGATCAAACTTGAAAATTGAACTATATTACATTGAATATGTTGCATACTTGGAAGGTTTTTGTTGGGGCTAAGACTATGTAATATGGATAGAGATTGATAAAAAATTATCTGCAAATGATTAAAACAATTAGATGCTAGCAAATGATTTGCACTAACATATATCAAGACTTTAGAGATGTTCTATATTGATTTCATTGATGAAATAGTCTCATCTAAAAGTATAGGGTGACATCGCTCATTACAGACCCTTCTCAAACCAATTAGCGAATGAAGCTCCATTCACACCATGATTACGCCCCTTTTTTAAAGCCCTTGAGAAGCCTTATATTGTTATCATCATTAGTTTTTGTATTTTATTCTTGAAATTAATGTCAAAAGGATGTCTCTTATACTTAACTATTGGTATTGATAAGTTGAAATATTCATCAATTTCCCTAATACTGCAATCCTTGAAAAGTTTAGAATTGATGCCTAATTTATTGCTTCTTGCATGCAAATATGTTTTGAACGAGATATAAAAGTCATAGGTGGTTTTGTTGTTCCTAATGCATATAAAAGCATTAACATAAGCTGCTGCTATGTTTTATTAAGCTTGCATGGTTGACTTCCCTTGGCTACCACTTTGTTTTATTAAGCTTCCTACCTGCTGAGAAAATTAGAGATGGGGAAAGTCACAAACGAGGAGACATTGACGAGTGCCGCTATTGTTCTATTTATTGCTTCATGAACGGAGAAAAACAACGTTTCTACTGATGGAATTCAGCTAATATCAATGGCTTCATTCCCTCGACCACAACACTTATCTGCTGCACCATACTCACAGATGCAGTTCTATTCAGTAAAATTATTATAATATCTTTGAATGCCCATTTACTTTGACTTTATTTCTGTAATGTGTACGTTTATTGAAAAAGACTTTTAAGATATATTTTTTACTTTGCCTCTCCAAATAATTTTATGAAAAAGAAGAGTTCTTTCACAATAGACCAAATACTGAAGTTTCCAATATTACCTCAGTTACAGAGCAGGTCCGAGCTTTTGGTTGCTACAGGTTCGTCGTTTGATCCTCAGGAGCAATCCTTTGAATTCAATTTGAAGCTCTAATTGGTTCCTTGTATGTTCTTGACCGGCAGGAGTCTTGGGTTGCTCAATTAGTTGGTTTGAAGGGCTAAAATGAGGGGAAACCAATTGAGAAGATGGTTTCGTGGCGTGATGAAGTTCATAGGGGCTTTAGGCTTGAGGAATGGTGGCTGGTTGTAGAAATTGTAAATGTCATGGTCTCAGCTTCACGATTTTGTGAAAAAAAGCTTGGGAGCAAGCACGGAGATCAGGAGGGTTGTGAGGTCTTATCAATATGAATTGTGCATGGTACATTATTTTTACAATTTTATCCTTGGTCAAAATGGAGATTGTCAACTTCTTTACATGAGTAAATGGTGCATGAAATGGTAACAAGTTTCTTTGATCTAGAACTATTTTTGAGAATTCATCCTTCGTTTCAATATATATATATATTTATATATATA
>NW_018164956.1:110849-113471 GCF_001263595.1 Phalaenopsis equestris
TTTATATATATATATATATAATTTCATTCTCCCTTGCCTCATTTCACCCGTACCTATCTCCTATCATCTGCACGGCGGGGAGTATGGTGGCGATTGACGGCGACGGTGAGGGGTGGTGTGCGATCACCAGCAGCAGAGGCTTCGCCGCACGCCACCTCGTACAGATGCTGCTCTGATCGAAGGAGTGTCGCATACAAATCGTCGATCTGGGATCTTGAACCTCGTGAGGAGACCGGGGTCTTCGGGGAAACCCTCAAGTCCAGAAGAGCTGCTTACATATTCATTGATCTACGATGGAAGCGCCGAGTCTCTAAAGCATTTCATGGCTTAGAAGTTGTATTTCATATGGCTGCCCCGAGCTCTTCCACTAACAACTTCGAGCTTCATTATTTCGTTAATGTTGGAGGAACCAAAAATATTATAGATGCTTGCATTGAATGCAAAGTTAAGAGACCAATCTATACCAGTTCTCCTAGTGTTGTCTTTGACGGGATTCATGGAATTTATAACGGGAAGAGTCAATGCCATATCCGATAAAGTTCAATGACTCTACCAGTTCTCCTAGTGTTGTCTTTGACGGAATTCATGGAATTTATAACGGGAAGGAGTCAATGCCATATCCGATAAAGTTCAATGACTCTTACTCAGAGACTAAAGCGGATGCAAAAAAAAATAGTTCTAAGGGCGAATGGCAGAAATGGGCTTTTGACTTGTTGTATTCGACCTAGTAGCATTTTTGGCTTTGGTGACAAGCTAATGGTTCCTTCTTTTGTTGTTGCTGCTAGAGCTGGAAAATCCAAGTACATCATTCGCTCTATGAGAGGATTTTTGATGTTCAAGGTTGGATTGGGTAGCTGATTAGAGAACTTGAGTGTGGTGGATAGCTCTCCATTTGGTGCCTTTTATAGCCATGAGAGGCCATAGCGAAGGCTCTAGCGTGTCTGGTGGGCTCTGATGGCTCCTCAGGAGTTGGGTAGAGGATGGTCAGAGGTTTGGGTAGAGGGAATGAAGCTTTCTCCATTTTTGAAGTTTTGACCATGATAAAATCCAATGGGGAAGAAGATGGCATGACAAGGGCTTGAAAGGATCGAGAAGAGCTTTAGTTTGGAGGCTAAGACTGGTATTGGTCTGGTTTGACCCTTCCATGGGCTACTCTAAGTGACTTTGACTTAGGTGCCATGTGGTGGATTTCTTGGCTAAGTGCGCTTCCTTTGTCTTTTATTGCTTGGATTAGTTTTAATTCATTTTAAATAATATCCTGATTACTCCATATGTCATGGTGGGTCATATGTGTCATCCCCTCCCCCTTTTTTTAGGGATTGGGTTTGGGCACTTTAGTAGTTAGGTTTTGCCTTAATTATTTATTTTATTTCGGAATTTTATCTTCTTAATTTAATTTGAATTAAGGTTTAGTTTAGTAGTTTTAATTTTGGTGCTTTTAAATTGATTTTAGTTTAATCTTACATTTCAATGGACTAAGTTGTTTATTGTTGGATGGTCATCCAGTCCTATTTTAGAATAATTTTAATTTTAGTTGAATTTTTGATAGATTTGATAATTTTAATATTAGGGATGGTTCAATGTGTTAATGTTTATATTGATATTAGGATTTTAATTTATTTTAGAATTTTGATCAAAAGGGTGAATTCTTCTTTAGTCCAGAACTTGTCTCATGTCCACTGGGCTCCCCTTTGTTTTCTTTTAGACCAAAAAGTTTTCTAGGGGGGAGCAGGTCATCATGGGGTTTCCTTAGATTTTAAGCTCCTTGGATAGCTTAATGCATTTCCCACTTATGGGAACTTGGGCTTCATTGTTTCAAACCCTGATTATCCTAACCAAAGGTTAAGGATTTAGGCACAACCTATGAAGCCCCAAGTGAAAATAGAATTGGCTTAAAGTTTTATGTGGATTTTGGCCCTAACTCTAGGCATCTAAGAAGGTCACTAGAAAACTCTAAGGCTAGATCCAACGGTTCTATAGAGGAAGAAGACCTCAAATAAGAGAGGTCAACATTTCTGTATCGATGAGAGTGCTACCGATATAATGAATAGTTCTTGATCAACTCGATGATGATGAAAGTTTTGTTGTAATGGTTGCTCTTTAGGGGCATATCTTATTTGGTTAAGAATATGAGAGAAACATGCGACATTTTGGCTAAGAGCAACTACTCATAGTTCTCCTGATTGAAGCCTTTTAAGCATGGCTCTGCGTGGAGAGTCTCCATGTCCTCCAAAGATGATGAAATCTATGTTAGCAATGTAAATTTTTTAGGGTCAAATTGGCTCATTTGATATGTCCTCCATTGGATCCTTCCCATATTGTTGAGTCATTGCTCCTTGTGCTAAACAACCTTTCAACTTCCTAACCTAGATCAACTCTTCGATCAAGTCTTGGAGGTGTCGACACAGTACCTCTTAAAATCCCGAAGATAAGCTTTAGTTTTCATTGGTGGGGTTCTCTTTAAGTAGTTTTTATTTTGTATGGGCTCCACTATCTTAGTCATTAAAACTCTCAAAAGAGCTGTTTTATGTGCCGTATGATTAGGTAGCGGACATTCGTCATACCGAGTCGGCTATTGGTGTTGATATCTGACCAAATGAAAATATGTTGAGATTTTTATAC
>NW_018164956.1:113634-113980 GCF_001263595.1 Phalaenopsis equestris
AATGGCGCCCTCGCCCCCGCCGACGGTAAGTTTTTCCCGTACTACAGGAAAAAATTCTTCAAAAGTCCGTCGACGGCGCCCTTGAGGCCGCCGACGGTGAGATTGACGGTTATGCCTACTCATGCTTTGAATAAGACCAAATTTTGAAGGGATGCTTAGGCAACTCTTGGGAAAACTCATCCACAACTTTAAAAGAACATTTTGGCCCAAAATTGGAGAGGTCCTGGATGTTAGAAAGGCCCTAGAGGTTAGAGAGGTTCCATTAGTGTGTAACAATTATGAGGATTTCTTCGAGAAATTGTAAGAGTGGAGGGAAAGTGAGAGATTTCTTCCTCCTTGCTACTTC
>NW_018164956.1:117076-118807 GCF_001263595.1 Phalaenopsis equestris
TATATATATATATATTTATTTTTACTTAGGAATTCTATTCCGCACATAGGCGAGATCAAATATGTGACTCCAGGGGCATTACAAACTCTGACAATGAAAGAGCCATAGCAAACGACACACAAATAATAATATTTACATAGACATGCTTAAAAATTAAAATGTTGATATATTAGTGGTGGTGAATGGTTTTGATTGTATAAATATAAAATCAGGCACATGATTGACTCAAATGAAGCTATATAATCGACTGGGTCGTTTTGCCCTTTTTGGGACTCCAGTGTCAGGATCAAGAATTGTTATAGGGTCTTGGCCTTAATTATTTACCAAGAGAATGCTATCTTAGGTTGTTGAGGCTCCTTAGTACGCTCAAGCAAATGCCATTTGATTGGTCTAGACTCAACACTATCAAAGTGCTGAGAGTCAATTTTCATCATAAAGCTAAGGAGTCCCTTCTGATGTTGTGTGCAAGGCCTTCTTCAAGGTGTTGCTGATCTCTTCCCTGGGTTAGCGCATCTCGGATGACATCCAAAATTTGATTCTTCAACTCGTAGATTTGTTAAGCTACAAACTTTTTGGTACACTCTATGTTGCTGGTGTCTCTATTATGAGCTTCTTCTACTTAGGCTACTCATCTACTTCTTTATGCATAATTCATGCTCATTGTCTTTTTTAGGATGTTGAATCCTGATGTATCCGTTAATCATACTAAAAAAATAGAGCGTAAATAAGGACATAATGAGAGAGAAAGGCAGGTAGAAAGTGAGAAAATGAATAATAAATCGTTGTGTCTTATTTATAAAATACTTCCTTTATTTATAGAGGAGATGATATAACATTATGATGTTACATTTTTTTGACCTTGCTTTAAAGAGATCTATATTGGGATATTTCTGGTATTTTACATGTATGAGTTTATCATACAACCATTCTCAGGCTTTGCTGGATAAGCGTAATTGGCTTCGGGTCAGCAAGATCAGCTCGATCGGCTCAGATCCACTCAGTCGATTGAGCTTGTTTGATTTGGGTCGGCCGGTAGAAATGACTTGACTGTTGATCCTTGGCTTTTGATGAGGAGTCTCTGACTGTCTCTAGGGTAGTTAAAAATTATAGGGAATCAATTCTTCCCTTGGATCAACTCTTTTGAGGTTGTTAGCTCGGATTACTTTTGTCTCGTTTTTTACTAAGTGGCTCGCTCCCGTATGCTCATCTCCTCTTTGATCCGTTTTGTGGTTTCGTCTACTGTGGCCTTGCTGGCCTGACATAGAAAACTTCATTCGGTCGAACAAGCAGGCCTCATGATCTTTGTCAGTGACTCCACCTTTATTTTTCTCTTGCCTTCTGAACTATTAGATATTCTTAAGATCAATGCTAACACATTTTTTCTTACGTAAAGTTGTAAATTTTGAGTCATTTAATCTATTGTGAAGTATCCCGACTTCTTATTTCAAAATAAAATGATCCCATTAAGAAAAAAAAGGGTTACACTCTGTAATAATAAAATTTGTAGAGAAAATAATCATCAAATTAAAGGACAAATAATGTGCTGAATGGATGAATTCAGCTTTTCTGTTCGCAACATGTGTGGTTTGCTTAGCAGCGTTGGTCAAAAAGTCTTAATTGCAACAAGCCAACAACCATCACTTGTGTGGCCTTTTTCACTTTTTCATATAATTATCCAGTTTTGTAAAGTTAGAAAATAAATAAATAAATAAATAAATAAATATATATATA
>NW_018164956.1:118889-125077 GCF_001263595.1 Phalaenopsis equestris
TATATATATATATATATGATCAAATATGTAACTCCAGGGGCATTACAAACTCTGACAATGAAAGAGTCATAGCAAACGACACACAGATAAGAATATTTACATAGACACGCTTAAAAATTAAAATGATGATATATTTGTGGTGGTGAATGGTTTTGATTGTATAAATATAAAAAAATGAATTTGAGGCATCCCATATAATAATACATAAGAATTGGGTGGTATGCAGGCAAGTGCTTCTTAAATATACTTTAATAAATAAATGAAGCGAGACATTGTATCCCTAAACATCCAGCGAAGATGGCTTTAAATTATGAATAAATATTTGATATTTCCAGAGTGATTTGAATTTAAAATTAATATTAAACTAAAATTATATTCAATTTGATGATAAATTTAATAAATTTTTAATTCTCGAAATAGATACAAATCCAAGTAAGGAGTGAGGTCATACAAGTTTGGCTTGTTTGGGCATTTATTTCAGAGAAGTACCAACAACTCCTGCCACCAACGTTTTATTTTGATTATAGCCATAAAAAGCCCAAACCTAAAGCAATTTAAGGGCTGAAGACCGCCAGTGTGGGCATGTTCTTTCTGAGCAGGAGTCAGCCAAGTGGCAGTTCTCTGTAGCCTTTATATGAATGTACTCTTCCCCATCACAAAATTTTTATTTTTATTCTCACATAATTCGATTTAAACTGCTTTTCTACAGTACTGTCTTCAATCTTGACATATGTTGAATCTGAGATTGTTTTGTAAAGCACATCGAAGAAGTAGAGCTTAGGAGAGTGAGAGAGATAAAGAGCTAGGGAGAGAGGCTAGATTAGCTCAAATAAGATATTAGCCTTTTTATTGTAGAACTATATAGATTAAGAGGGTGTGAAGTGAACAATTTACTTGGCTATCCCTCTTTGAAATATGGACCTCATGAGATATTTTGGTCATAAAGACATACATAAATAAAATAAAATAAAAAAAGAACACTGATTCGGTTGTCTCATCCTTATGTTATCTGAGGCGAGGTCTTTGGTCGATTTATTTGAGGTCCTTTGGTCGGTCGGACTATAGGCTTTTGGTCGGACAAACTATGGGCTTTGGTCGGTCAATTTGAGGGGTCTTCGGTCGACCATGTTGCGGTTCTTTGGCCACCCAGGGTGTGGTTCTTTGGTCGGCTAGATTATGAGCCTTTGGTCGGCCAAGCTATTGTTCTTCGGTCAGCCCATCTATGGTCTTTTGGTTGGTCAAGCTATGGACATTCAGTCGGCTAAGCTATTAACCTTCGGCCAGTTGTCTCTCCTGATCCGATTAGCTTTTAACTTTTTTTTTTTTTTTTTTGGAAGAGACTATTGTACCAATTTAACCAGATAGCTCCACCCCTTAATTAAGAAAGTGTTTGGGAGTTGGGTAGATGTCGTATGAGGTGCTAGTGTCCGTGAAGGGCCTTTAAGGTTCTTTTTGAGATGATTCGTTGTGTTGTTTCCAAGGGCTCGTTGGTTCTCCTTTCTTAGAGAATGTTCCATGGTTATTGTGCGGAGCGATTGTTATTCGATGCATTTTGTACACTTTCATGGAGTAGCCTTGGATAAGCATTGGATTTCATGGGTTCAAGTTGATACACTTTTTGTCTTCTGGTGGACGATCTTCGACTACTTGTCTTTGGGACCACAAGATTCGTCTGAGATTCGTGTTGACACATTATGTGATGTTGGATCTAAATCCGTTTTCAGCCCACATCACCCACAAAACCAATTTAAAAGCCATAGAGATACACTGTGTTCTAAAAAGTGGTTTAATAGATTTGGGTTGGTTTGGAGCACACTACATCATAAGCTAAATAAATAACATAAAATATATATATATTGTACATACATATTTATAACTTGATTAGATACTCATTGAAGGCAATCTTTCGGATATATGAACTATATTTGGCAATTGCCGAGTTGACGAGGTTGAGTAGTTGTGCTGATAGAGGTCAATTTTTGTTCCACACACGCCGTGTTGGTTGACGCCGAGTAAGCCTCAAATATCTTGATTGAGCTTAATTTGTAGCTTTGTTTTAGTGTGAATTTTGATTTATGTTTGGTTTGAGCATGTTTGGCTCTATACTAAACAAGCAATATGTTGTTACAAAAATTTATTTAATGAAATTAAGAAGAGATTAGGTGGTCTAAATATAAATTTACTTCAATATTAGTAAACTATAAGCACAAGAATACGTCACCTTCTAAGCAATCAGAAGAACAATAGTATAATTTTTTGTACAAGCGATTAATATGGATGATCAGTAGAAAAAATTAAATTTTTATTTATTAAAAGTTGATGGTGGGAATATAATGATGAACCTGAGTACAATTCTACAATAACTCTTAGGGTGTGTTTGGGGCGGTGGAGCCGCATTGCCGTTTTTTTGTTTGGCAAAACTATGTTTTGCCATCAGATCAGGCTACCTGTGGTAGCTGATAAAAAGCTGTAGTCATACTTTTTTCAAAAAAAATTTATAATAGCCACCACAGCTTTTTGAACATTAGTTTCATCTGCAGCAGTTTCATCTGCAGCAGTTTCATAGCTCCTTCTCTGTAGCAGCTTTGCAGTTGCTTCTTCAAACAACTACAACTACAACTACTCCAAACAGATCCAAGTTATCTAAAGTTGTCATATTTGTTGGCGAAATTATATTAACCAACTTGATAAAGAGGTTCTTCTCAACAATTATTGATTACATGATCTCTCAGTCTTACAGAAAAAGCTTATGGAAGAGATCAATTTTCACAAAAAAACTAGCTAAAATTGTTATTCTAATCGAGCTAGGACTACAGGCAATCTAAGTGTATCGGGAGCAACAATCTCATCAAGAGTCGGCGAATAGTATCATCAATCCTTGTCCTCTCCCCTTATTGAAGGTCCTTGAGGTAGGAGATACTATTCTAAATCTCACTTTATATCTCTCGTTTATATCTCTCGTTTAACACACATTAGCATTATCGGCATCGCCCTAGCCACCTAGACCTCAGACTTACACAAGCGTGATGATCCATAAGTGGCATAGTGGCATAAACAAATATCCCCAGTTGCCCACAATGATTTAAATACCTTAGAGAGGACCTAAATCCTTGAGCATTAGGTCATAAATGTAGGATAAGTTGTGTAGGGCATTTTATCAATTTAGGTGCTTTAACAGGTATTTAACAAGTCTCGGGGCATAACTTGGTAGGTCCCTATAAGTTTTAAGGATGATTTTTTTTAGCAAAGCATAATAAGTTCAATTTTCCTTCAAAATATTCAAAAGATTGTAAAAGTATTTGGGGCATAACCCTAGACAGCCAACCTTTAAAGTCTTCTAAATCATTTTAAGTTCATTTAAACTTATTATGTTGTTAAATTAAATCATCCAAAAGTAAATTAAGATTCAGTGGTGATATTTTAACCAGTGCTCAATGAACGTGAATGATTTAATTATCGCCTTAGGTAATCATTTGATGTTCCACTTGAGAATTATGTGAGTGGATGCCCTTAAGGGCAAGCTGAATTACTAAGGACCTATAATTAAAGTTGGGCTTGTAGTACTTTGAAGGTATTCATGATTGATTGAGTTTTCTTTTCTAAACCTTATTAAGCAAATTTAGATCAGGTTTGGTTTACTACTAAGCCCTTAAGTTAAGTTTTTAGAGTAAATTTGCAATAATTAAAATGTCGGGTAAGATAGATTTAATTCTTATTAAAAGAACATGCTTATCAATTAATCACCAATTAGGGGGCTTCAAATGAGTAAGTTATTATCTTCCTAGCTCAAGCTCACTACCTTAGAATCATCTAATTAGATCAACTTACAACTCACAAAAATTTAGGAAAATTATAATTTTACCTTAATTTTACCCTTATTATAGAAAAAGTGATGAGTTGGTTTTCACATCTTAAAATCTTATGTTTAAGACATCCAAGAGAGTTCACTATGATCAATAATACTCATTTAGCCTTTGACTTAGCCTAAATTTTAATTAGGGCATCAAAATCCCATACTTATCATTTTTCCCCTCTAGAGCTCTCCACTTCATAATTTATTAAATTTAACTCAAATTATTTTGAAACTTTTTTGGTACCCCACTCATGGGTCAATTAAAATATTAGAGAAGAAATTAAAGAAATTATAATTTTATATTAGAGAAGAAATTATAATTTTCTGATTTTTATTTAATTTTTTAAAATTAATTTACTCCAAAATTATGAATTTCTAGTGTTAATTTATTTGTATAATCAAAGTGAAATTTATGTCCTTTGAAAATTATCAGAGGTTCACCTAGGTTAGAGGACCACTCAGGCTAAGTTATATGAATTTTTTAATTATATTTCAATTATTATAATCATTTGTTTATTTTGGTGGTTAATTAAATAAAAATTACTTTTATTTCAAAAATTAAATTTTATCTTTTTCATTGATCCCTCTAACTTTAAGGAACTCAAAGAAATTTATTTCATATTTTTTGACATTTATTTTATTTTTTGTAATTATTTTAAGCCAAAATTAAAGAAAATAAATTTTAGGTAATAAAAAATGCATAACTACATTAATAAAAATTAGGAAAATATTTTAAGTTGTCCCAAGTGATCAAGGAATAGTTTGTTACATTTTGAAGTATTTTTGTATTTCTTTGATTTTCAATTATTTAAATTATTTTTAAATTGAAAAATAGCTCAAAAATAAACTTTTTTTAAAATGAACGTTTTATTTTAACATCAATTCTATTTTTCTTCAGTTTCCCTGGTCTCAAGGATCACTCCAAACCACTTTTTATATTTTTATAAATTATATTTTATTTATTATAATTATTTTAATGCAAAAATCTCACTTATTTTGAAAAATAGACATTGATGCCTTACAAAATCAAATGGACTTTAGATTTTTACGGAGACTTAACATGTTTATTATCTTTAATGTGGGCATAATTTTATGATTTTTTGAGTTATATTTTTTTTTCTTACTTATCAAGTGGTTATAATGACTTAATTACATAAGATAATACACTTGATTATTTAAACCCGTTTTATATTTTTCCTAAGGTCCTCTGATCACAGTGAACCTATCAAAGTAAGTCCCATATTTTCTTATTTATATTTTAATTTTTACAATTATTTAACTGAAACAAAGGCACCTAAAATGGAAATTAGGGATTTTACTCTTAGGGGTGTTCTCTGGCTTTGTAAAAATCACTCCTAATTACATAAAGATCAGACCGTCTAATTTTCAGGCAATGATTACCAATATTTAATTATTAATGATTAACATAAGCTTTAAAGTATTTAATTAATTAAAAATAAAATACTTAACAAATAATTTTAATGTTTGTTCATAATATTCTCCTCTGTTCACTGACTGCAGGAGTATTTTTATTTTATTTTTATAATTTTTCTGCACCAAGTTATGCATTTGTAAAGTATTCTGAATTAATTAAAATCAAAAAGCCCTATTTTTCTACTTATCCACGCGGCGGTCACGCAATTCTCGGTAGCTCCAAACTTTCCACGAGACGTGCTTCCATTCGATGCCGCCATCCGTGTTAGCGGCGACTCGGTCCATGTTCACGCTCCATCATCTCGTCCAATGCGATCACAAAAGACACGAAAACAGACGACATATGTTCATCAGCCCCATTTGTTCGCACCTTAGATCTGCCACACTAAATTGCTTTGATCTCACTCAATACTCAGCCAAATCACTCATGGTTTGTTTCTATAGCTTAATATAGTCGAGATGAATGCATTGATATGGTTAAAAGTCTATAAAATTTAAATTCTCTTCATAATCAGTGAAACTGAGCCCAAAATCAATGTATTGAGCTTATAACTTCATCCAAAAGTTGTAGCCTTGATTGAATTTATTCATGAGCTTCCCCTTGAGTCCACAAACGTCCTCTAAGAGTTGCTTTGAGCTGAGGTTGGGTCTGTATAAGAGTTCGATCAACTATGGCACGGGCTTGGTCTAGGATTGGGTTGGACTACTCTGGAGAGAGGGTTGATAGGGGAAATGTTCTTAAGCTCTGATGAAGCTCAAGAGCAGTTCAATTTGGATTTTTGGTGAGTTTGGTGGAGTGGCCTGATCAACACTATTTTAGTTAAGGAGTTATCCGTTGGAAGCCGTCGGTCGCCGGAATCGAAATCCCGTCGCCCGCTTCGGAAAGACATTTAATTTACAT
>NW_018164956.1:126418-130759 GCF_001263595.1 Phalaenopsis equestris
CAAGTTAACACCCAGGGTCAATCCTAAAGCCAAGTAATCCTATAGGGACTCTTCTTGAATTCTCTTATAATGATCTTACCTACTAAATGCTAGAGGTTAAGATCAATATGTGGAATTTCAAGTTGAGTAAAAAGAAGAGTTTTGAATTTCTAATGGTGGGGTACCTCTTCTAATTTTCTAAGACTAGTCAATAGGAAAGTCCTACGGCTAGACCTAGGCTACTAAAGAAGTTTTCTAGACCTCAACCAAAAATGAGGTCAACAATTGTACATACATATTTATAGCTTGATTAGATGCTCATTGAAGGCAATCCTTCGGATACATGAACTCTATTTGGAAATTGCCGAGTTGACGAGGTCGAGTAGTTGTGCTGATAGAGGTCAATTTGTTGTTCCACACGCCGTGTTTGTTGATGTCGAGTAAGCCTCAAATATCTTGATTGAGCTTAATTTGTAGCTTTGTTTTAGTGTGAATTTTGATTTATGTTTGGTTTGAGCATGTTTGGCTCTATACTAAACAAGCAATATGTTGTTACAAAAATTTATTTAATGAAATTAAGAAGAGATTAGGTGGTCTAAATATAAATTTACTTCAATATTAGTAAACTATAAGCACAAGAATACGTCACCTTCTAAGCAATCAGAAGAACAATAGTATAATTTTTTGTACAAGCGATTAATATGGATGATCAGTAGAAAAAATTAAATTTTTATTTATTAAAAGTTGATGGTGGGAATATAATGATGAACCTGAGTACAATTCTACAATAAGGGTGCGTTTGGGGCGGTGGTGCCGCATTACCATTTTTTTGTTTGGCAAAACTATGTTTTGCCATCAGATCAGGCTACCTGTGGTAGCTGATAAAAAGCTGTAGTCATACTCAGTCAGACTTTTTTCAAAAAAAAATTATAATAGCCACCGCAGCTTTTTGAACATTAGTTTCATCTGCAACAGTTTCATTGATACTTCTCTGCAGCAGCTTTGCAGCTGCTTCTGCAAACAACTACAACTACAACTACTCCAAACAGATACAAGTTATCTAAAGTTGTCATATTTTTTGGCAAAATTACATTAACCAACTTGATAAAGAGGTTCTTCTCAACAATTATTGATTACATGATCTCTCAGTCTTACAGAAAAAGCTTATGGAAGAGATCAATTTTCACAAAAAAACTAGCTAAAATTGTTATTCTAATCGAGCTAGGACTACAGGCAATCTAAGTGTATCGGGAGCAACAATCTCATCAAGAGTCGGCGAATAGTATCATCAATCCTTGTCCTCTCCCCTTATTGAAGGTCCTTGAGGTAGGAGATACTATTCTAAATCTCACTTTATATCTCTCGTTTAACACACGTTAGCATTATCGTCATCGCCCTAGCCACTTAGACCTCAGACTTACACAAGCCTGATGATCCATAAGTGGCATAAGCAAATATCATCAGTTGCCCACAATGATTTAAATACCTTAGAGAGGACCTAAATCCTTGAGCATTAGGTCATAAATGTAGGATAAGTTGTGTAGGGCATTTTATCAATTTAGGTGATTTAACAGGTCTCCGGGCATAACTTGGTAGGTCCCTAAAAGTCTTAAGGATGATTTTCTTGAACAAAGCATAATAAGTTCAATTTTCCTTCAAAATATTCAAAAGATTGTAAAAGTGTTTGGGGCATAACCCTAGACAACCAACCTTTAAAGTCTTCTAAATCATTTCAAGTTCATTTGAACTTATTATGTTGTTAAATTAAATCTTCCAAAGGTAAATTAAGATTCAGTGGTGATATTTTAACTAGTGCTCAATGAATGTGGATGATTTAATTATCGCATGAGCGGAGTAATTAGGTAATCATTTGATGTTCCACTTGAGAATTATGTGAGTGGATGCCCTTAAGGGCAAGCTGAATTACTAAGGACCTATAATTAAAGTTGGGCTTGTAGTACTTTGAAGGTATTCATGATTGATTGAGTTTTCTTTTCTAAACCTTATTAAGCAAATTTAGATCAGGTTTGGTTTACTACTAAGCCCTTAAGTTAAGTTTTTAGAGTAAATTTGCAATAATTAAAATGTCGGGTAAGATAGATTTAATTCTTATTAAAAGAACATGCTTATCAATTAATCACCAATTAGGGGGCTTCAAATGAGTAAGTTATTATCTTCCTAGCTCAAGCTCACTACCTTAGAATCATCTAATTAGATCAACTTACAACTCACAAAAATTTAGGAAAATTATAATTTTACCCTTGTTATAGAAAAAGTGATGAGTTGGTTTCCACATCTTAAAATCTTATGTTTAAGACATCCAAGAGAGTTCATTATGATCAATAACACTCATTTAGCCTTTGACTTAACCTAAATTTTAATTAGGGCATCAAAATCCCATACTTATCATTTTTTCCCTCTAGAGCTCTCCACTTCATAATTTCTTAAATTTAACTCAAATGATTTTGAAACTTTTTTGGTACCCCACTCATGGGTCAATTAAAATATTAGAGAAGAAATTATAATTTTTTGATTTTTATTTAATTTTTTAGAATTAATTTAGTCCAAAATTATGAATTTCCAATGTTAATTTATTTGTATAATCAAAGTGAAATTTCTGTCGTTTGAAAATTATCGGAGGTTCACCTAGGTCAGAGGACCACTCAGGCTAAGTTTTATGAATTTTTTAATTATATTTCAATTATTATAATTATTTGTTTATTTTGGTGGTTAATTAAATAGAAATTACTTTTATTTCAAAAATTAAATTTTATCTTTTTCATTGATCCCTCTAACTTTAAGGAACTCAAAGAAATTTATTTCATATTTTTTAAATATTTATTCTACTTTTTATATTTATTTTAGTAAAAATTTAGGACAATACATTTTTAGGCATTTAAAAATATATATCATTATTTAGAAAATTAGGAAAAATATTTTACTCCAAACCACTTTTTATATTTTTATAAATTATATTTTATTTATTATAATTATTTTAATGCAAAAATCTCACTTATTTTGAAAAATAGACATTGATGCCTTACAAAATCAAATGGACTTTAGATTTTTACGGAGACTTAATATGTTTATTATCTTCAATGTGGGCATAATTTTATAATTTTTGAGTTATATTTTATTTTCTTACTTTTCAAGTGGTTATAATGACTTAATTACATAAGATAATACACTTGATTATTTAAACCCGTTTTATATTTTTTCTAAGGTCCTCTGATCACTGTGAACCTACCAAAGTAAGTCCCATATTTTTCTTATTTATATTTTAATTTTTACAATTATTTAACTGAATCGAAGGCACCTAAAATGGAAAATTAGGGCTTTTACTTTTAGGGGTGTTCTCTGACTTTGTAAAATTCACTCCTAATTACATGAAGATCAGACCGTCCAATTTTCATGCAATGATTAACAATATTTAATTATTAATGATTAAAATAAGCTTTAAAGTATTTAATTAATTAAAAATAAAATACTTAACAAATAATTTTAATGTTTTGTTCATAATATTCTCCTCTGTTCACTGAGCACAGGAGTATTTTTATTTTATTTTTATAATTTTTCTACACCATGTAATGCATTTGTAAAGTATTCTGAATTAATTTAAATCAAAAAAGCCCTATTTTTCTACTTATCCACGCGGCGGTCACGCAATTCTCGGTAGCTCCAAACTTTCCACGCGGCGTGCTTCCATTTGATGCCGCCATCCGTGTTAGCGCTAACTCGGTCCATGTTCACGCTCTGTTATCTCGTCCAATGCGATCACAAAAGACACGAAAACAGACGACATCCGTTCATCGGCCCCATTTGTTCGCACCTGAGATCTGACCACACTAAATTGCTTTGATCTCACTCGATACTCAGCCAAATCAGTCATGGTTTGTTTCTATAGCTTAATATAGTCGAGACGAATGCATTGATATGTTTAAAAGTCTGTGAAATTTAAATTCTCTTCACAATCAGTGAAACTAAGCCCAAAATCAACGTATTGAGCTTATAACTTCATCCAAGAGATGTAGCCTTGATTGGATTTATTCATGAGCTTCCCCTTGAGTCCACAAACCTCCTCTAAGAGTTGCTTTGAGCTGAGGTTGGGTCTGTATAAGAGTTCGATCAACTGGTGGCACGGGCTTGGTCTAGGATTGGGTTAGAGTGCTCAGGAGAGAGGGTTGATAGGGGAAATGTTCTTAAGCTCTGATGAAGCTCAAGAGCAGTTCAATTTGGATTTTTGGTGAGTTTGGTGGAGTGGCCTGATCAACACTATTTTAGTTAAGGAGTTATCCGTTGGAAGCCGTCGGTCGCCGGAATCGAAATCCCGTCGCCCGCTTCGGAAAGACATTTAATTTACAT
>NW_018164956.1:130979-135704 GCF_001263595.1 Phalaenopsis equestris
GGCAAGCCCCTATAGTTAATTACATCTTAGATAACCGAAGTCACCTAAAAAAACTCTCGATAAAAATCAAGGAATATTATTTTCAAAGAGGTCAAAAGGATGAGACTTTTCAACGATATTGGACAAAGAGGTGTGAAATGGGAATGACTCAAATTTGGAACATTTATTGTAGGATCCAAAGGAGGAAGAACTAGAGGATGTCATAGATCCGGAGGAGAACCTCGGTGACCTCCCAGTCTATCCTATTGTTTGGCTTCAGTTTTGGAAAGAAATTATTTAAGTTTTGCATCCTACAACTTTTATTAATTAGGGCTTACATCTATATGTAAACCATTAGATGAAACTCAAGAAATTATTCAAAAATGTCATAAATCAGATTTTGGGGGACATTTAGGAGTAGATAAAACTGTATTTAAGTTTTTACAATCTAGATTTTATTGGCCTAAATTATTTAGGGATGTTAATAGTTATATAAAAATATGTGATCGATGTTGGAGAGTAGGCACTATTCTAGAAGAGGTGAAATTTTCCTAAATTTTACTCTTGAGGTTGAAATCTTTGATGTTTGGGGATTATATTTCATGGGACCATTTGTACCATGTTTTGGAATGATTTATATTTAAATATATGTGGATTATGTTTCTAAATGGATTGAAGCAGTTGCTTTACCTCGATGTGATGTGATCTCAATCTTTTATGTACGAAGTATGTGGTTATATTCTCAATTTTCCTTACTTATATTTCTTACTTTACAACAACTCCAGGAACATGACTCCGAAGCAAATAAGAGTGCAATTATTATATTTAAATTTTGGGATACTATGTAAGTATACATATCGTTATCAAGTAATATAGGACTTTTTGATTAAGCTCTGAATATCAAACTCACAGAGAGAATTATAATCTTTTAAGTTATAAGAAATTACATAACAAATTCTACTTTACAAAATATTTTTACTCATACTATAGATGCTATAATAGAAATGAAAGTTTGAATCTTTTTGGTAATTTTTGATAATTGAAAATAAAGTAAACAACTAACTAAATTTAACTAGATATTTGTAAGATGAAAGCAATATAAATAAAATTTCTTTTTCCTTATCATGAATCAGTAACAGGTATATGAATTATATTGTGGAAGCATTCAAATTGTGTTGTTCCAAATAGGAGCAATATTATTCTTTACCCTTACTAGAGATGCTATAAAGAACATTGACTAATTTAAATCTTGAATAATCTTGAAGACTGGCTAGGTAGGGAAAATATTAGCTCTCACTCTAGAGTTCCCTCTTTTTTCCTCTACCTGTGGGCTAACATCTCGTATCAAGACCTAATACTGTAAACCAAATTGGGGGTTTTAGTCTGTAACTCTAAAGTTCTCTAACTCTACACCCTTAAAAGTTTATTTCTCTATTTATTTGCACTCAACTATATGAATTACATTCTCATCCATACAATATCATGTGATTTTTACCATTAGTTGACTGAGACAATATCATATCGAATCTTACATGTTCTCACAATAGATATTAATATCAAAATTGGTCAAATAAAGAAGTAAATGAAGTACAAGTTATAAAATCATCACAACTTATTCTAACATTAAAGATTAATACTTAACACAACTTTCATCCAACACTTAATTACTTATCATTTTAAGAAAAAAGAAAAAAAAGGTGCCTCCTTTCAATGAATCTCTGAGGGGGGTGACTAATTGAGTCTCTCCTTCTTATATAATTTTCCAAAAGGTTCTTTGGTGTCTCTTCAAAATGTGTCCACATTCAATGAATCTTCTAAGAGTTGTCTCATTTCAATAGCCATTTGAATATATTTTCGTGTCTATTAACCATTAACCACGTTTTTACCAAAAGTTGCTTCAAACACCCTTTCAAAAATTCGTCCAAATTCATTGAATCATCAAATAATTACTTCTGCCGTTGGCGCTTAACTGTGAGGTATGTAGCTCTTAGACACGGTCTTCTCTGTTATCCTGGTGCTTAAGCGTCAGTCCTGGTTTCAACTATATTTTCTTACTCATTTCTGTATTCAAAATTTTACTTCCCTAATATAATTTTATATACATAATCATTTTTTTCCAAATCAAAATCAAATTTATTTGTAGCACATATGAGAACAAATAAAATTCAAGTTTTAAAAATTATTTTTCATCCCCCCAAACTTAAGTTTTTAATGAAATAAAACATTTTAGTATCATATATATATAGGCAGGAATGAAAAAAAAATAACATGCTTACATGACTTATTACACCCTAAATATACAAGTACAAAAATTAAAAATAGGAGTAAAAATTAATTGATCAAATTTTAACTTATCTTAACATATTTAAGATTCATTAGACTTCTATGTAGCAGAGGATAACACTTAAGCAACCTAAAATTGTCAACCACTAAAATCTGACAAAGGCCATAAAGCTTAAATGAAACCTTATATAATAAAGATCACCAAACACAACTTGAACCTGAGCTACTCGGGTCTACGAAGATCTCCTGAATGACACAACCCATGGTTGCTGACAGGAATCTTCCAGTTAGAGGAAGTTTGATCTCCTCTCGGACTAAGTAGATTGGGGAATTCGAAACCCGTATGAAGACATAAAGCCATGAGCATTTTGACCTGGTTGTCCTAAATAATAAAAAAAAACAACCAATTAAATCAAAACATATTTTATGTTAACTCTCTTTTACAGAGCTGCTGAAGATAAAAGGTAGTCATCACCTGAGATTTACTTTATAGGTTATTAGGGTGTGTTAATTCTGTTTTGTAGGGATGGTGATTCAAAACTAGGAGCAAAAGGATAAATCCCAACTAAACCATTGACAACAAAGCAAAACTCTAAGATGGTTTAAAATATTTAAGAATCCACTGCCCTTAGGATAAGGCTTTGAAATACCTTTCCTTAACAATGACATTTGAACTTTGTGCGGACGAGTTACAACCTTAATCATAAGTTTTCTTAAGAAAACCCCATTTGCTTAAAATGTAATTAGCTATAGTAGTTTGGCCTTATAGGAAGAAGCGAACCCCAGAACAGGTACAACAACCTAAATTTCTGGTTGTGGGTATGCTTTCTTCAAGTTTTCTTTGCAAATATGCCCCTGAAGTGTCTTAAGCCGATCTTACCTCGGACATACAGATTGAAGTTGTCTACGCAAAGTCCACCTTATGAGAGCTTCCTCACATGTTTCTTTTGTTTGTCCCCATTATCGTAAGCCTTAGCACTCCGATATCTTCCCTCTTCAGATTATCCACTCGATTAGAGAGAGTTAGTCGGAGAGAAAGGGCTATACGACAATAGACAAACTGGCGATTCCACAACAACGACATGATGACGGCAATGCAGGCAACAAAACTAAAATCTGACAAAGGCCATAAAGCTTAAATGAAACCTTATATAATAAAGATCACCAAACACAACTTGAACCTGAGCTACTCGGGTCTACGAAGATCTCCTGAATGACACAACCCATGGTTGCTGACAGGAATCTTCCAGTTAGAGGAAGTTTGATCTCCTCTCGGACTAAGTAGATTGGGGAATTCGACAACCGTATGAAGACATAAAGCCATGAGCATTTTGACCTGGTTGTCCTAAATAAAAAAAAACAACCAATTAAATCAAAACATATTTTATGTTAACTCTCTTTTACAGAGCTGCTGAAGATAAAAGGTAGTCATCACCTAAGATTTACTTTATAGGTTATTAGGGTGTGTTAACTCTGTTTTGCAGGGATGGTGATTCAAAACTAGGAGCAAAAGGATAAATCCCAACTAAACCATTGACAACAAAGCAAAACTCTAAGATGGTTTAAAATATTTAAGAATCCACTGCCCGTAGGGCAGGGCTTTGAAATACCTTTTCTTAATAATGACATTTGAACTTTGTGCGGACGAGTTACAACCTTAATCAGAAGTTTTCTTAAGAAAACCCCATTTGCTTAAAATGTAATTAGCTATAGTAGTTTGGCCTTATAGGAAGAAGCGAACCCCAGAACAGGTACAACAACCTAAATTTCTGGTTGTGGGTATGCTTTCTTCAAGTTTTCTTTGCAAATATGCCCCTGAAGTGTCTTAAGCCGATCTTACCTCGGACATACAGATTGAAGTTGTCTACGCAAAGTCCACCTTATGAGAGCTTCCTCACATGTTTCTTTTGTTTGTCCCCATTATCGTAAGCCTTAGCACTCCGATATCTTCCCTCTTCAGATTATCCACACGATTAGAGAGAGTTAGTCGGAGAGAAAGGGCTATACGACAATAGACAAACTGGCGATTCCACAACAACGACATGATGACGGCAATGCAGGCAACAAATGCTCATTGCTCCTCTTGCGCATTCAATGCATCTACTTTTACCATTAAGGAAGATGAGATCCAATTGCAGGTTTTCCCTTTCAGTATTGATATAGTGTCCCGATTTGCTGCTAGGCTTGCCAAGATAAAGTCTGAACTAGATTCAAAAATGAAAATGAAATTATATGCATTGTACATTGAGCACACCTGAGAGGGAAATAATCAGTAAAGAAGGAGATCGAGGAGGGAAACAAAGAAACATAAGATGGTTAGGGACATTTTTATTAATTTTTTTTTTTGTGAAACATCTAAACATGTTATTCTTATGTACAGATAAATTAATTCTCTGCTTTAATGAATTGCAATTGTTTTGTGTTAAATTTGTGCATTCATTCATGTAGTTTTAGTTTAATAAC
>NW_018164956.1:135804-175811 GCF_001263595.1 Phalaenopsis equestris
CAAACCCCACACCAAAAATAGTGCCGACAAACTTTTATTAATTAGGGCTTACATCTATATGTAAGCCAATAGATGAAACTCAAGAAATTATTCAAAAATGTCATAAATCAGATTCTGGGGGACATTTAGGAGTAGATAAAATTGCATTTAAGTTTTTACAATCTGGATTTTATTGGCCTAAATTATTTAGGGAAGTTAATAATTATATAAAAATATGTGATCGATGTTGGAGAGTAGGCAATATTCTAGAAGAGGTGAAATGCCCCTAAATTTTACTCTTGAGGTTTAAATCTTTGATGTTTGGGGATTATATTTCATGGGACCATTTGTACCATGTTTTAGAATGATTTATATTTAAATAGATGTGGATTATGTTTCTAAATGGATTGAAGCAGTTGTTTTACCTCGATGTGATGTGATCTCAATCTTTTATGTACGAAGTATGTGGTTATATTCTCAATTTTTCTTACTTATATTTCTTACTTTACAACGGCTCCAAGAACTTGACTCCGAAGCAAATAAGAGTGTAATTATTATATTTAAATTTTGGGATACTATGTAAGTATACATATCGTTATCAAGTAATATAGGACTTTTTGATTAAGCTCCGAATATCGAACTCACAAAGAGAATTATAATCTCTTAAGTCATAAGAAATTACATAACAAAATCTACTTTACAAAATATTCTTACTCATACTATAGATACTATAATAGAAATGAAAGTTTGAATCTTTTTGGTAATTTTTGATAATTGAAAATAAAGTAAACAACTAACTAAATTTAACTAGATATTTGTAAGATGAAAGCAATATAAATAAAATTTCTTTTTCCTTATCATGAATCAGTAACAGGTATATGAATTATATTGTGGAAGCATTCAAATTGTGTTGTTCCAAATAAGAGCAATATTATTTCTTACCCTTATTAGAGATGCTATAAAAAACATTGACTAATTTAAATCTTGAATAATCTTGAAGACTGGCTAGGTAGGGAACATATTAGCTCTCACTCTATAATTCCCTCTTCTTCCTCTACCTGGGGGCTAACATCTCGTATCAAGACCTAATACTGTAAACCAAATGGGGGGTTTTAGCCTGTAACTCTAAATTTCTCTAACTCTACACCCTTAAAGTTTATTTCTCTATTTAGTTGCACTCAACTATATGAATTATATTCTCATCCATACAATCTCATGTGATTTTTACCATTAGTTGACTGAGACAATATCATATCAAATCTTACATGTTCTCACAATAGATATTAATATCAAAATTGGTCAAATAAAGAAGTAAATGAAGTACAAGGTATAAAATCATCACAACTTATTCTAACATTAAAGATTAATACTTAACACAACTTCCATCCAATACTTAATTACTTATCATTTTAAGGAAAAAGAAAAAAAAGGTGGCTCCTTTCAATGAATCTCTGAGGGGGGGTGACTAATTGAGTCTCTCCTTCTTCTTATATAATTTTCCAAAAGGTTCTTTGGTGTCTCTTCAAAATGTGTCCACATTCAATGAATCTTCTAAGTGTCTCATTTCATTAGCCGTTTGAATATATTTTCGTGTCTATTAACCATTAACCATGTTTTCTCAAAGAGTTGCTTTAAACACGCCTTCAAAAATTCATCCAAATTCATTGAATCATCAAATAACTACCTCTGGCGCTTAACCGTGAGGCATGTAAATCTTAGGCACGGTCTTCTCTATTATCCTAGTGCTTAAGCGTCAGTCCTGGGTGCTTAGGTGTCACAGTTCTTTTGCACACCTTCATTTTTGCTCCAACTTTGATCTTTTTTCACTCTTTTCATTATTTTTCATCCATTTAACTGTACCTGAAAAAAAAACACACACAAATATCTTCCATTAAAGCAAAATGTCCTCAAAAATATGTATAAAAATGTGTACATAACTATTATATATTTTAAGTGTATCAAAATCCCCCAAACTTAAAATGTTACTTGTCCTCAAGTGACACTCCAATCTTTCAAAACCAAAATAAGTAGATTATGTAAATGGGTTTCTTTAGGATATTCTAAAATTTTGATCTAGAATTATAGTAGTTCAATTTAGAAAAAACTTTAGTACATGAGTCTAACTTAGAGTTTAGAAATCCTTAATGTAAAGAAGTCTGAAAATATGAGCTAGTTCAGAAATACTTGTAAATTCTCCAAATATAGGTTTTAGGCAATCTATCTTCTCCACTTAAAGATTTTTATTAAGAATAAATATACTTACCATATTATATCCTTAAGCTTAAGAGTTTCTCACTTTTCTTTTTTCTTTTTCTTTTTCTTTTTCTTTTTTTTTTTCTTTTTCATTTTCTTTCTCTAGTAAGGATTACTATATTTGGATAGGTCTTTAATGAATTTGAATTCTAGTCCTCCTTTCCGAAAACAAATTTTTAATATAAATCATATATCTTTTACTTAAAAATATAATAATAGTTTTGAAAATTATTTTTAATAAAAGAAATTTAAGTATTAAAAATAAAAGTCTAATCCTTATATATGTTTTTCAAAAATACAATTTCTCCTACTAAAAAATAATTACATAATATTTATCATTTCTACACTAAAAATTTTTAACTTTAAGTTTTTCTTCATTATAATAGGTTTCAACTAAATTTTCTTACTAATTTCTATATTCAAAATTTTACTTCCCTAATATAATTTCATATACATAATCATTTTTTTTCAAATCAAAATCAAATTTATTTGTAGCACATATGAGAACAAAAAAAATTCAATTTATTTGTAGCACATATGAGAACAAATAAAATTCAAGTTTTAAAAATTATTTTTCATCCCCCCAAACTTAAGTTTTTAATGAAATAAAACATTTTAGTATCATATATATATAGGCAGGAATGAAAAAAAAATAACATGCTTACATGACTTATTACACCCTAAATATACAAGTACAAAAATTAAAAATAGGAGTAAAAATTAATTGATCAAATTTTAACTTATCTTAACATATTTAAGATTCATTAGACTTCTATGTAGCAGAGGATAACACTTAAGCAACCTAAAATTGTCAACCTCTAAAATCTGACAAAGGCAATAAAGCTTAAATGAAACCCTATATAATAAAGATCACCAAACACAACTCGAACCTGAGCTACCCGGGTCTACGAAGATCTCCCGGACGACACAACCCATGGTTGCTAACAGGAATCTTCCAGTTAGAGGAAGTTTGATCTCCTCTCGGACTAAGTAGATTGGGGAATTCGACAACCGTATGAAGACATAAAGCCATGAGCATTTTGACCTGGTTGTCCTAAATAAAAAAAAACAACCAATTAAATCAAAACATATTTTATGTTAACTCTCTTTTACAGAGCTGCTGAAGATAAAAGGTAGTCATCACCTAAGATTTACTTTATAGGTTATTAGGGTGTGTTAACTCTGTTTTGCAGGGATGGTGATTCAAAACTAGGAGCAAAAGGATAAATCCCAACTAAACCATTGACAACAAAGCAAAACTCTAAGATGGTTTAAAATATTTAAGAATCCACTGCCCGTAGGGCAGGGCTTTGAAATACCTTTTCTTAATAATGACATTTGAACTTTGTGCGGACGAGTTACAACCTTAATCAGAAGTTTTCTTAAGAAAACCCCATTTGCTTAAAATGTAATTAGCTATAGTAGTTTGGCCTTATAGGAAGAAGCGAACCCCAGAACAGGTACAACAACCTAAATTTCTGGTTGTGGGTTTGCTTTCTTCAAGTTTTCTTTGCAAATATGCCCCTGAAGTGTCTTAAGCCGATCTTACCTCGGACATACAGATTGAAGCTGCTACGCAAAGTCCACCTTATGAGAGCTTCCTCACATGTTTCTTTTGTTTGTCCCCATTATCGTAAGCCTTAGCACTCCTATATCTTCCCTCTTCATATCATCCACACGATTAGGGAGAGTTATTCGGAGAGAAAGGGCTATACGACAATAGACAAACTGACGATTCCATAACAACGACATGATGACGGCAATGCGGGCAACAAATTCTCATTGCTTCTCTTCTGCATTCAATGCATCTACTTTTACCATTAAGGAAGATGAGATCCAATTGCAGGTTATCCCTTTCAGTATTGATATAGTGTCCTGATTTGCTGCTAAGCTTGCTAAGATAAAGTCTGAACTAGAGGCAAAAATGAAAATGAAATTATATGCATTGTGACATTGAGCACACCTGAAAGGGAAATAATCAGGAAAGAAGGAGATCGATGAGGACGACAAAGAAACTTAAGATGGTTAGGGATATTTTTATTAATTTTTTTTTTGTGAAACATCTAAACATGTTATTCTTATGTACAAATAAATTAATTCTCTGGTTTGATGGTTGTGCATTCATTCATGTAGTTTTAGTTTAATAACTGCTTGGATTGATAAATTATATTCTATGATATATAATTTGATTTGTACATGTCTTATGATTGAATGTGTGGAAGGTATAATGAAAGAAAGAATGCTCTTTGTTGTATAATTTTTTCACCATCATCTAACAGCCAAGAAACGGGCTGTCGATGCACAAAAAACTGACTGGCTGTCTCATCAGTTATTTTGAAGACATCACAAACATACATCTCCCAAAAAAGCAATGACAATAAGGCAAGATTAGCAAACTGCAAGCTTTGGTCTGATGAACTCTTGAGTTTTTCTTTACCGTGTCTCTTAAATATTTAGAACTCCCGAAAGAATCTCAGCCTAAGAAAACATAAATGAAAATTAAGTCTTCTGATTCTTCATCCTTGGAAATTTCAGAGAAAGCTTTGTCACATAAGCTGCTGCACAATGATTTTAGAAACAGTACAGTAATGGAGATATAATCATTCAAATTTACAATTTGCAAAGTTCAAAAGATTATGCCATCAAGACAGTTATTATTTTTTCATCTGCAAATATGTCCAAAAACTTATAGTTTGTTAGGCGCAATAATGCTGTTATATTATTTTCTGTCATTGTATAAAACAAAGTTATCTTACTCTATAAAAAAACTCAAATTATTTTATACATGAATTCATATAGTTATAAAATCACTAAAATCATGCATGCGTAACAATATAATACTCTTAATATATATTTTTATAATCTAATTATTTGAAATAAACTAATAGAGAAAGCCGAAGAGAGACTAATGGTACCATAAGAAAACACAAACGGGCCCATTGGGAGAAATTCCACTACTAATCATTCGCTAACCCCAAAAGCTGAAGTTAAATACATAAATATAAACTTATATTGCAGCAGAAAGGCCACCTTTGTTACGTCAGTTAAGCCATATCATGAAAATATTGGATGGCCCTCCACCATGGTTAGGGTATAAACCTAAGCCTTCCAGAGAGATCTAAAGGCTGACAAGATGACCATTTTCCAATGGTAGTAAAATATTATATAAATTATAAAATGAATAAGATACAAAATAATTGCAGATGGTGGATGCATGCATCAAGTGGATGGTGCCAATACACTATTTTGGAGCTTATAAGATATGGGCCCACAAGTGGGGTGAAGAAGGGACATATTGGTTACATTTATTTATTATGTAAAGGTCAATGTCAAAGTGTTAACACTCCTCTAATGACAACCCAATATAACACTAAGGCTTGAAAAACAATTAATCTAAAGATGATGCTTAATTGGCACCAACTCCTCTAAGGTAAAGAGGTAAGCATGTGACTAGGAAAAAAAGAGCTTATTTAATTAATGACCATTATTGCATCTTAACAATGGTCATCATCATTAAAAAGTTTCATGTAGATTGATGCTAAATCTTTTGATCATTCTAGAAGGTTTTAAGATCGACCGGTCTTGGTTCAGCCAATTGGCCCATAGGCTTCATTTGATAGAAATTTTAATTGCTCTTTGACTTTCATTAGGGTTCTTGTAATTTTTCCTTCAGGTTGATCATATCTCATTACACCACAATACTCTTCCGTACAAAATATAATCTCTATTCTTCAAATTGTCCTATATTACTCTAAAACAAAGAGTGCTTCCACACAAGTCACTATTGATAAATTTTAATAGGATGCAATGATAGTGGCAGCAAAGGATACATTTTAAGGTAATTAAAAAAAATTTAGGTCCTATATATATGTTGAATCCGAGAATATTATATGGGAATCACACCCAAGGAATAGAGCATTAGAGAGAGAGAATATTGAACACTGGAAAGAGCATCAACTTTTTTTTAAGGAATACCCCATCTTTATAAATAGGCATCCAAGTAGGTGGGTGCTCTGGAGCAGTGCCTTGGGGCTTAAAGGCTAGTACCTAGGTGTCAATCACTTGGTCTTCCCTTAGCTCCATGTTACCTTCGCTTTACTTCGTTTCTTCTCCACTTCATTTCAGTTCTACTACGTGTTGTACCTGCAAGCAAAACACAATAATACCCTTTTCTAAAGCCAGGACTGATGCATCATTGATACACACTCCCGTCCTACTCCTCACCTTTAGAAGCAATTGTAAGTCAGAAGACTCTGTAATCTCCTCTACCCTCTATTTCTTTGCCACTGCCTATTTCACCAATCTGGACCCTTAAAATCTAATCCCTCCAGCCAGTCCTTAGGCGCTAATTGGGCGGCCATCATCCTCCAGCCTCTTCCTTGTCGGCTGACACTTTTCTGCATGTTTCTTCTTCTGGGCTTGATCGAGAACTCTCTAGTTTTATCTTTTTTTTCCACCGCTTAAAGGAAAAATTTAAGAGGTTGGAAGCCCAAATGTTCTTAGCAACACCTCGTCATTCATAACTTTCATAGCGTATGACATCCTTATCCTCTGCTAAAAATGCTTAAAGGTAGAAATTTGAGAAATGAAGAAGGAAAAGCTGATTGTGTCGTACTTATAAGGATCGACGACACAAAAATTCAAAGAGTATAACTACTAGAAGTATTTACAAAGCAATAAGTAAACAATTTTTTTATTAATTCTTTTATTCTTATTGTTATTGCCACATTCAAAGAAGTAAGAGAATCAGAAACTAAATATATATAATGAAATTCTGACAACATAAATCTCAAGAAAATTCAATGGATTCTGAAAGAAGAGATCAAAGGATAACATCTTCATAGTTAAATATCGAGTCATTAAAGCATCATTATGGGCGATCGAATGAAAGTAGGTTGGAACCGAGGAATTCTCGACACCTGAACCAAAGGCAACTCAATCAATGTTTGATCAATGGTCCCTCAACGGTACTCCCTCCCGACCTTCTATGAAGATTTTTCTTTTAAAGGAAGACTGCCCATTAGATTATGGTGATGCACACTTTTCTTGATAAACAAACCCTTTCTGAGGATGAGGGATCTCTTCTAAAGGTTCCCTCAGGGAAGTCGACTGAAGATCTATCGATCAACAGAAGGACTTTTAGTTGACTGAGCGATGATGAAAAGATCAAGTCAGATAGTTACAAATATTAAACATTGTTAGGGGCAGTTATAAACACAAAATAAAGCCAGTAGTGATTACCAGGGTCAAAAGATACCAGGGTCGGTCATAAATATGCAAAAATATAATGGCTCATAAATCACCTATAACGTTTTTAACAAATTAGGTACAAACATGTAATTTACGAGGCATCCTTTATAACCTATAAATAAGGGAGTCATTTCCTTAGGAAAGACTACCAAATCTATTCCAAGAGAATTAATACTATTTGTGTCTTAGTGCTCATTCCGGAGGACAGTGGGAGTGCAGCGCGGTGCTGCCCCGCATTTTTTTTTCGTTATTTGGTTCGTCGGCTATGTTGCCACTTTTTGCGGTTTTGATCGAAAGTTGGTCGTGGGGTAATAGTCGCGGCCCAGCTTCGTGGACGCAACTTTTACCCCTGTGCCCCTTTGCCCTATCTCGTGAAATATAGAAGCCACAATCTACTTCCCTTCCCCTCCTCTTCTCTGGCTGGTGACAGTTTCTGTTCGTCTTTCTCTTCTCTTCCTTCTACTTCTCTCCATGTTCTCGTGATCTCCTCATAGCAAAGGTAAGAATTTTTTTTCTTGCATGCGTTCATATTCTCGTAAGGGTTATGATGCCTGTTAGATATGGAATTTGGTTTTCTCACAAGGGTTAGATCTGCTGTTGATGATCTGGATTTTCGTTTTCTTTAGGGTTATGTTGCCTGTTAGATGAGCTAAATTGATCCCTCCGTGGCTCAATTTTAGCATTCTTGTGCTGCTGAGTAAAATGATTTGGAATTTGATTTTTTTGGGGTTATGCTACCATTAGATCAGCAAAATTGATACCATTGAAGATTTTAATAGGATCACATTAATAGGTGGAGAAGTAATGCTCTTATATTGGCATTTATTCTATTCATTGCTTCTTCTATATGACTTTTAGTTTTGTATGCTTTTTAAGATAACAAAATTATTATTGATTGTCTACTCATAGCTCCATTAAAGATGATACATTTTCAATGGAATTTCTCTATGCAAATTTGGAAATTTTTAGAGACTTTTTTCATAGGATTATTCGAGCAAAGTGGTACTCCAAGCTATTTACTTCCAAAAAATTTCAAGAGATGCCACGTTTTTTGAAAGAAGCTGATGTTATGTTCTGACCACTGTGTCAATCCCCTTTTCCCTATTCTTGCAGCTACATGGAAAACATTACCTTACTTTTACAAAAGGGAAAAAAATCTAAGTGCACAATTTCATTATATGCTATGTATCCATAGTGGATGGTAAGTATGTTTTCATTATATGCTATGTATCCATAGTGGATGGTAAATATGTAAGTGCCCCAATATTTGTTTTTAAGCTCTTTCATTTTTTCGTTATGATGCCCCAACATTTGTTTTTAAGCTCTTTCATTTTTTCGTTATGACAAGGGGTGAAATCATGATTGTAAGCTATGTATCTTATCTTTTATTGACTTAATAAAGATTTATGATTCCTTTCCTGTGGATGTAGGTCAGTTCGACCGAACCACGTTAATTGTTTTGTCCTTTTTTGGTTACTTAACTTGCTGCTTTTAGTGTTGTTGTTAAATCTTATAAGATTGTGTTGCATATGTCATATTTGTGTTGCATATGTCATATTTGTGTTGCATATGTGTTCTTATTCCTAAATAGAAGTTGTTAGCACTTTAGGGGCTTACTGAAGTTTCAAAAATATGATTGTTATACTCTTCTTTTAAACAGTTTTATCAAATAAGGGCAGTATGATGTTTTTTCCATAAATCGCTGCCCGACAGCTGGTTTTACACAGCTGCACCAAACAGACAGTCAGCTTTTCCGCAGCAGCTTTTGGGGCAGCGCAGGTGCAGCTGAAAAGTTGAGGAGCTGCAGCTGCCCCCAAACAGAGCCTTACTCTTTTATTCTCTTTCACTCTCCCTCTCTATTCTCTTTCATTCCTCCTATCTGACCAGTACTCTATTCCTTCAGCTTGACCCAAAGGATATTTTGGAATTCAATAATATATATATGCCACAAAAAAAATATTAATAAAAAAATGAAAATTTAAGGAATTAAAAAATATAAATTTTACTCAAGAACATCTTAAACAGTATGTTGTTCCAACTTTATAAACTCCTAGGAAATATTAAACATGAAATATTTGTGTTGAGAGTTTGATAATTTATTAAATCTTGATACGTCACCAACAAATTTTCATCATCCGACACGAATCTCGAAGCATAACACAAATCTCAAGGTGATATTTTAAGCAAGAAACGTTTAAATCTTGATAAAAAGTCATCCAGAGCTCTGATTTCAACAAATTTATAGTCAAACTAACCGACTCGATGAGACGCACCTAATGATATAAAAACTAGCCCAATCCAAATCGCCCGACAGCTGGTTTTACACAGCTGCACCAAACAGCCAGTCAGCTTTTCCGCAGCAGCTTTTGGGGCAACATCAAATCAAACCCAGATCAAATCATTAAACCACAGTTAAAAGATTTATGAATATATTTGGAAAATGAAACGGCTGTCAAATATGACAAGTTTATACTCAAATTGAGCGACTCGACAATATGAATCCAACGAGCCCAAGATCACTTGAGCCCAAGATCAATCAATTCTAACATCATTAAGGCACTCAAATGTCCATTAAATGACGTATGATCGAAGTAAACTCTCTAGACCGTCCAATCAAAATGGTTCATATTCTTGTATTAATTGCACATATAACACTATAAATAGAGCTTCATCCAAGTCATGAGAGAGAAGAAAGTCTAGAGAGAGCTTGAAGTTTTAAAGAGAAGCTGTAGCTTAGCATCACCACCAATCATCATCGACCACCGCCAATCTCCGTCTTCAACCACCACCGGCCGCCGTTGACCACTGCCGACCTCCGTCGTCGACCGTCGTTGATCGCGGAAGACCACCGCCGACCATCATCAATCACCACCAACCAGACACCGTCAGTCGACATTGTAATCTAAAAAATATAGTTATCATTTCCCATATGTAGGACAAGAGATTTCTGTAATCATCAATCAATAGTGGATTTCCGCAACTGGACTTGGCCCCGTGGTTTTTCTCTAACAGGTTTTCCACGTAAAAACTTATGGAGTCATCACCGCTTATTTTCTCTTTCATCTGTGTGTGTGCTGAACTTTCGTACAACGCTAAAACGATAGTCCGTTACTCTACAGCCGCAAATTTTCTAGCACGCGTCAACTATCATTTAGAATATTTACATTTTGAATTAGAAAAATATATTGGATTTATATTTACGAGCAAATTATGTTTTTTTAGAAAAGGTCCCCTACCCACAAATCAATGCATTTTCCCACATTTGAACTTTAAAGTTGATTTAAATAACAAATATGAACAAATTATGTTTTGATGTGTAGATGAATTAGAAATTACTTTGGAAACCTGGAAAGAACATTATGAATAATTATGTTCATAATCAATGTCTTATACTATTGACAAAAATAAAGAATTTATTTTACTCGTACTTTTAGTATAATATTTTATCACCATGGTTATATTTATATGAATACCAATTTAACGTTATTGTTAGGCAAAAGAATTATATAAGCATGTGAAGTTGAAGCTATTATTAATATTGAGCCTAATAGTTAATCCCTTTCTGTCACTTTCTCTCTTAATTTAATCAGCTATTAACTTGATTCCCCATAAATTAACATGTGTGATGTCTCTTGTAGGATTTGACTCCAAGTAGGCATTTACTAATGTTCTTGAATATAATATGGTTAAAGATTATAGTTCACTAACTTATTTTTTTAATATATATCCTATTTTTTCTTACACTTGGTTGTATAATTATTTTGTGATTTAAAGGGTTATAAATATTGCTTCCATTAACTTTAAAATATTATTTGATCAACTTAAAAATAAAAAATATTAATTATTTCATTAAGCCCTTTTAATAGGATTTACATCTGGATTTATCGTAAAACTCAATTTTTTCTCAGTTACATCTTTTTTTCCGATGTAAATCTAGATTTATTAAATTTGTTTATTAGGCGAATTTAATAGATTTAGCTTAAGAAAAAAAAAAGTCAAGTAATTTTATGCCAAGTACATCAAATAGATTTAATGAAATTTACTTTTAATTGAACCAAATATCATTTTATATTTGATAAGTTCATATTTATCGAATTTATTATATCTTATTTTATCAAACATATTTAATTATAGTAGGCGGAAATTTAAAATCTAATAGAACAATCGGGGCGGCGTTTTGGTGCCGCTCCGAAAAGCAAATCGTGTATTTCTGTAATAGTGGCGAAGCGGGATCTTGGCCGCGTCCCGCGTCTGCTTATCGCGTTTAGGGTAAGAATTCTGGAGGTATCATTCTCTCGCCCTACCCGATCTTCCTTCTCCTCCTTTCTCGTCTCATATGAGTATGTATTCGACCCTCACATTACTCTTCATTTTTCTGCTTGTGAATGTTGGAATTACCCTCATTTGTTATATTTTTGTGTGAGTTTAGATCCACTGTGTTGGATCTAACTGATGTCATTCGGGAATTAGAGAAAATATATGCTATTTCTATAGCATTTACAGACATACCACTTCAATTCCTGATGATCTTGTCCAGATACTCATCCAGCAAACAATAATGAATTACTCCAACTGCTTTTAGAGAGAGAGTTCAGAAGGAAATAAGAGTATGCTCATACTAACAGCTTCAAATGGCTATAGTGATCCAGAATAACAAGCTACTGGAAATATTTATCAAAATTGTTCATTCTTTTTTGCATGAATGAGAATTCTATTTTCAGAGATGGCTAATTTGATTTACGGGATAAGAACAATGGGTGTTAGTAATATGGTTGGATTTCAGGTTGTGATTTACGGGATAAGAACAATGGGGGTTAGTAATATGGCTGGATTTCAGGTTGGCTTTATGAAATAGTTGATTTGTGGAAATGCAGTGAAAGGCCCCCATTCTAATCGCCTACATGATTTGTGAATATTTGTGCAGTACAGTAAATGGTGTTATAAAACAAGAATTGTAATTTGAGAAATATACATTTTATGAAATAGTTGACATTGCCAATGGTAAGCAATAAATCACTGGGATTTTTGAGTAGTTATGCTGAGTAATTTACTTAAATGGCAAGTGAACTGAACTGCTATAAAAAATTATCCTCATCAACATTATGACCATAATGTTGGAAATGATTGTTTGCATTCAGTTAGTTACATGTTTTGAATGCTTCTAATGTCTTTCAGGAATAGTTCCACTGTCAACTTTTAAAGCAATGATTAGCAACAATTCTCTATGACAACAGGTATAATATTTCGCTTGTTGCAATATTTATGGCCAATCTCATAGGTACTTCTTCTTTTGGTGTATGGAAAAGGATGTTTTGCAAGAAATTAATACTTCTTCTTTTGGCCAATCTAATAATATTTCGCTCGTTGTAATATTCCTGGAAGTTGCGTTCATGCTGGAAATTATGTTCATGTTGGAAGTTGCATTCATGTTATATTTTTTTGTTATTTGGTCCTGCTATATTTTGCTATTGAGTTGCACTTATCTCAAAAGGTTTTGGACATAGTTTTTATTCATTTGAGGCAAAAAGAGGTGAGTTTGAGCAAAAAGAGGAGATGATATATGCTTTTTGCTGGTGATTAACCGAAGCAAGATTTCTATTGTTCTGTTTTATCCTCAAAGCAGCTTTCCATGAGAAAGATGGTGTTTTTGGTCATTCTTACATCAGTACAAGCTTTGCTTCTCAAATTATCTTTTCAATGAGATGTGATTAGAATCCTAAGTTATGAAAATGTTGACATGCATCTTTTATGATACAAGTGAAGGATGGGGAAGCATCAAAATGCCCCTTATAATTCGTCTTATGCTATGATTTTGAAATGCCTAGGAGGGAAGAGACATAAATTTAGTGAAACTTTTATGTTTAATCTCATATGTATGATTTTCTTACATTGCTCAGTGGTTGTGTATGTCATGGCACTTTACTTACAATAGGGTTTCTTGAGCCCATTTCATGTTGAAATATAAGATGTCTTGACTATTTTGGAGGTCATCAAATGGCATCTTCGGGGAGAATCACAAAAGGCTTCTTAGTTTTGATAAAAACCGTTTATATGTTTCTTATTGTGTAAACTAGAATATTATTGCAAAAGCTTTGCAATTACTTTTCCAATGTTGCCGGTGCTTGGAATATTATCATGCTAAGTAGATATACCTTCAAGTTGCATGTGTTTAGTAGATATGCCTTCAAGCTCCAATGTCATTTCACTGCTTGGCTTGCTTATAGATATATTCATTTATGAGACTTTCTTATGCATACACGAGTGTTTCTGAATAAATAAGGCAATTAGGTAAATTTCACTTAACTTCACTCATTTAGGCAATTTGATTTTTAGCCTTATTTGCTTTTATTATACAATGTTTTAACACGATATTATGTGTTAAGTTGCTCTGTTTAACCATAAATTTATCATATAGTTACAACATGGCTAAGACGAATGAAGGTGGTCCGTCAGTTATATGGGATAAGGAAGTTACAAATATATTTTTTCAATCTTTGTATTACACAAATTGAAATCGAAAATAATCCAACCACGTATTTCAACAATGTTGGAAAAATATTGCAAAAAGGTTCAAAGAATTGACGAGAAGGGATTACAACATACTCAAATTTAAAAGTAAATGAGATTCATTGAAGAATGAGTGGAAAATTTAGAAGGAGCTCAAACATGGATCCTCCAGGTTGGATTGGGATCCCGTTATGCGAACAATCGATGCTATAATTGAATGGTGGGTTGAGAGATTAGAGATAATAAATACACTCTCATTTTGTTTATTTTTTGTATTTTTTGGTTATTGACTAAACCACTCTCCTTCCATTCAATGATACAGGTCATGCCAACAGCCAAAAAATATAGTAAGTTCGGAATTGAGCCGAAGTTTGAAGAAAAAATTGGACATAATGTTTAAGGGTGTTGTCGTAACGGGAAAACATGCTTTCAACCCAAGCGAGTTGGGTTTTTCAGGAATACCAGATGACTTGCCACCAGAACATGTTATAGCAAATGAAGAAGGTCCCAATGTTAACAAAAAGGAGATGGAGGAGTCTAGTTCCCTATCCAATAGGCCCAGGCTTGGCAGGAAGAAGAAAGAAAAGGACATTTTTGTGAAAAGCTAATTCAATCAATTGATTGTTGCTTTCGCATCTCTGCCCCTTACAGCACCATCTTAGATTGTGTTGTGATTTTGGATGTTATTCCAAATGTAGTTGTCAATATGCGCTTTCATGCAAAATGTGTTAAGAAACTTGAAGACCCTACTCATAGGCAAATGTTCATGGCGATGCAGCCTGAGTCGCACATTGAATATTTGCATGTTGTAGTAAAAGAATGAGTATGTTTTATATTATGTTGTCACCAGATTTTTCTCTTATGTAATTTAGGAAATTTCTTTTCTGATGGTTTTTAGTCTTCGATGTTATTTCTATTACATCTGTCTGTCATCACTTGTCCTAATATATTTCTCCTTTCAGGATGGATCCACAGAAAGAACGTTGTAATAAAATGGCATGGGTTGCAGTTGTTATGATATTTTTGTTGGAATACTACCACACCAGAACTAGATGGATACCACGCATGACGTCCTCCTATGTTGAGGACAAATGAGTGGGTGAAATGCTTGTTCGACATTCAATAAGGTTCAGCAACATTTTTCGAATGACTGCACCAACTTTTATGGATCTTCTTCATGCGTTGTGTCTTAACCACGACCTCCAAGGTTCTTCTTAAATGACCACTCGAGAGGTGTTGGCTATAACATTATACATTCTCTCACAGAACGAATCAGTTAGAGGACCTACGAATCGGAGAGGTGTTGGCTATAACATTATACATTCTCTCACAGAACGAATCAGTTAAAGGACCTATGAATCAGTTTCAACATTCCTCAGAAACAATTAGTCGATACTTCTCCAAAGGTATACAGGCACTTGTGAGCATCACAAATAATTAAACTAGACGATCCATCGTTCGCAACTATTCCTGAATAAATTGTAAATTATCCTCGTTACATGTCATATTTCAAGGTAACTTTTATTAGTTCATTACGTAAGCTTCAGAATTTAATGTGTTTTTAACAATGGAAAACAGAAATGCATTGGGAAAATCAACGATACACACGTAGATGCCAGACTACCAAGCCACAAAAAGTGGCGTACATTGGCCGGAGTGGTTCAACTATCCAAAATGTCATGGCAGTATGTGACTTCAACATATGCTTCAAATTTGTAATGGCGGGAAGGGAAGAGGGTACCCATGACAGTCGTCTTTTTCCCTATGCAACAAGGAATAGAATGAAGTGTTTCCCTCATCCAACTTTAGGTGTGTTTAGCTATGTGAACCTACAACTTATATGTATTGTTTATCATTAATATTGTCTTTCATAACAAGGAAAGATTGTCTGATTGATGTCAGATATCCGATGCAAAGGGGCTACCTGAAGCCCTATCCGAAAAACATATACCATATTTCTGATTTTGAGAGAGCAAGTGGCACGATCCGTGGCAGAAAAGAAATGTTTAACAAACGTCACTTCTCCTTACGCCGGGTAATTGAAAGAAAATTTAGGGTGTGAAAGAAGAAATGGATCGTCCTACGTGATATGCAGTCGTATCCATTTCCCTAACAGGTGCATATTGTGGTGGCCACTATGACACTTCAAAACTTCATCCGAAGACATTCCTCTCAATCAGATACGAACTTTTCTTTAGCTGATGACGATTAGCTACATGTCACTCCAGAACCTTCAGAATCTCTAATTGGCCAATCATTACTTGAGGATGAGATCGAGTCGAATGAATTTGAGACTCAGGACGGTGAAGGTGTCACCGAGATGGCTGCCTTGATGGAGTCTATCGCAGATGTTATTTCTAGATGTTGATTCAACAACGTTTCTTTATTTATTAGACTCTAGGTTTATTTCTTATGTATTTGATTGTAAAATGAGTTTGAATATTATGGTTCTTTTAAGAATTTCTATGTTTCTTGTTTTTTTCGGTCGAGAATTTTGCTATATAAAAATTAATTTAATTTTATGATTTGACAAATGATTTTTTTTTGTTATTTTATCTCAGTAGAAACATGAGCTCTAGGGTTTCAAGGATCTCCCGAGTTGTATTGTGTTACTGCGGACTACCAACTCCCCTATTCATGTCACGTCATCCTCATAGCAGTGAGAGACAGTTCTACGGTTGACAAAGGGGTGTTTCAGAAAGATGTGATTTCTTCCATTGGCAAGACATTCTGACATATCCCCTGCCGACAGTAATCGTGGTATGATGGTTTCTCAGGTGAACAGTGCTGTTGAGGACAGACGGCGTCAGTGTTTTAAATTGAACATTTTAATATTTTTACTTTTACTTTGAATTGTATTTCTCCTTATTTTATTTCTTTTGATACTCACTAAAAAGTGAGTATAATATTTTATTTTTTTAACTGATCTGTAACATTTTGAGGCTTCTATTCTATCTATTATTTTCCTCATGCAGTTATGTTGTAAACAGCTTTACCAAACAGAGGCAGAATAGTTATTTGTTCAACAACAGTTGTCAGTAAGCTGTTCTAAATAAGCTGGCCCAAACAAAAAGCTAATTTACCTGATAATCATCAGATTCTCAGATTATTATAATAATCTGTTTATTAACATATTATAAATAATCTACATTAATCTACATCTGTCCCAAACAGACCTTAAGTTGATTTAAAATGTGTTTATGATAAAATTGGCAGCAAATCTGTTCTTGGATTCGCTCTCCCATTGGCCATAAACATCTCCGCTAGGTACGCACGTGCAAGGCTTTTCCATTTTCCACGTGTCATCTTGATCAGGTGTTACCCCACTTCTAATCGGTTCTTATTAGGGTTGTAAACGAACTGAACACAAATGAACTGAGCTTGTGTTTGTGTTCCGTTCGTTTGAAATTTATTTTGTTTGAAATAAGCTCGTGTTCGAAATTGTTCGTGAAAATTATATATATATATATATATAATTATTTTAAATTATTTTATATTTTGATTTGAACACGAATGAACACATCACTGTTGGTGTTTGGTTCGTTTAACTAATCAAACGAAAAAAAAATTATTCACGTTGGTCTTGTTTACTTATCGAATGAGTCGAATACGAATTTATTGACGAATCAAATTCGAAAAATACGAGAATAAAGAGCTTTTTTGAGGAGGCTAGTTCTTATTCTTCCTATATAATTATTTTAAATTATTTTATATTTCGATTTGAACACGAATGAACACATCACTGTTGGTGTTTGGTTCGTTTAACTAATCGAACGAAAAAAAAATTATTCATGTTGGTCTTGTTCACTTATCGAACCAATCGAATACGAATTTACTGACGAATCGAATACGAACAGTACGCGAATAAAGAGCTTTTTTGAGAAGGCTAGTTCTTATTCTTCCAATGAGACGACGTCAGCAACCTGCGGATGAAGAGTTAACGATGCAAGCAGAGATGCATGCGGTGTCCGCACGCAATAATCTCACCTTCCTATGAGACGACGTCAGCAACCTGCGGATGAAGAGCTAACGATGCAAGTTGGCTGTGGGGACCACAAATGGTAAAAATAACAATAAAAACCAACAATAATACCCCAGGATTCGGCAAATAACTACGAAACAGCCACTAACGGCCCCGCACGTGCTACGTGGGAACCGGAATTATATTAAGGAATCGGTGCCCACTTCGGCGCCAACATTTCACGTGTCGATGCTTCCCACTCCCACTATAAAGTAGGAAAAATGTACTGTCGATTACTTTCAGGGTCGGATTAAAATTGGATTAAAATTGGATTAAAATTGAGTATGTCATTAGTTATCTGTTAATGACGCTTTAAATCTTAATTTTTCCATTTTCCTGGCATGTTATACATTGTTTCATAATGTAGGAGCAACGTGTTTTGGGTAATTAAATGACCTCATTGGATTCCATGTAGTCGCACAAGTGGCGAGTAATTTAGATGGCCAATAATTTTTTATATTGAAAATATAAAATTCAAGTGCGTAAGTGAGCCGGCTCATCTGTGACGGGCTCTGCTTCATTAGTGGCTTGTGAACGGAGCACAAATAAGTTAATGATAAAATTGAAGCCATTCTCAACTCATTAGCTCATAAGCTGGCTCGTTTAGCATAAATTGAGAAGATATTTGTTGAATCCGGAATTGCGCTTAGGAAATACATGGCTCGAGAGAAAGCCGAGAGGAGGAGGAGGAGGAGGAGAAAAGTGTGAGTAAATTCTTAGTAGAAAGATCGAGAGAGAGTTCTCAGACCGGGGTATTTATTGTTTTTCTTGTACAATTAATTACCAAAAAGAGAGGGTGATTATGAAAACTGCCCTTAATGCAATCAATATCTTTATTTAGTACTAAATTTATATTACAATTTGAATTCGGATAAAGCGGTAATTAGTTGGTCGACGTGTTCTGGTTCGGTAGACCAAAGCAAAGGGCCTAATGGAGATTGTTTTTGCTTGGTATGAGTGGTCGTTTGGTCGATTGTGTTACGCCAGCTTATACGGGAGCTTCGGTAGTTTGGATCGTAAATAGGCCTGCCGACCGGATTCGTCAAGCATGAACTTGATCAATCTATTGATCTTTCAGATGACCGGTTTAGATCATGTCTCTTGAATTTAATGCATTAATCTTTGTGTCATCATCTTTAGTCATTCGATTGCTTTGAGATTTCTGTCGACAAAACTGGTGTGTACATTAGCTCTTTAAGCTTTCATGTTCCTTGAAAGTGACAGGTATGATAAGGATGAGGAAATTCTTTAAAAACCAGTGGCACAAAATCAAGAATTGATTGAACAATTTACTTCCCTTTGGGTTTCGTGTCTGGTGTGCTCTATAAATAAAATCATAGACTTAGCGTTGCATCCTTAGCTGCCAGTTTTTTCCAGATAGCCCAGCTAAATCATGACTTATGTACAAGCCGGGTCAATGAGGATCCCAAAATTTTGGCCAAGGCAGGCTTCTAAGCCCCGACCCATGTAAAGAAGAGGAGTGTGAAGAAAGAAAAATAGTCCATTCATGAACCTCATCCAATAGACATAGTCAGCTTGTTTAATGACGTTAAGGAACGGTCGACGAAAAAGCTTCGTCAGAAAACTATGGTGTACAAACCAAATGTGAATAAGACTACCGAGGGCCAACAAGTCTTGCTCGTGGCAGGGGCTGAGGAGAGGCCACTGTTATGAGGTGAAGGTACCTTGCTCGATAGAGAGAGAGAAAAAGCATTTGAAGGCACTTTCTACAATAGATAGATTAATGGGTACATAAAAATTTCTTTGGTCGTTGGCACTTTTTATCAAATTTTTATGTTATCCCAATGCAAATGAATTAGTATGGTCGGAGGGCCATGAAGATAGTGGGCCTTCGAAGGACGTTGCGGGGTCTGACCTCGCCGTGGTGAACAGCCTGCAGAACTAGTTCGCGAAACTTCTGTCATCAATCACACTGGAGGGGCACCGATCGCCGACCCTTTACCAATTATCATCTCTCTATAGGAGTGAATATAATGGAGGCTACCTTCTCTCATATCCATGGAGCAGCAAGCAAGCAAGATCGGACCGTTAAGGGTGTTGGTCAGTTCTTCAGAGGGAGAGGCTGGAGGTTCGACTGTAGATCCTTTGTAGAATTTATTAGTCCACATGGCAACCATGAACTTGAAGGTAGCGGCCCTATAAGTGGAGCTTGCCATCTTGAGAAGTGTGCTAGCCTAGGTGTTGCACAAGCTAGAAGTGCTTCGCGAGTTGGACAATCTGAGCAAGTTTCATCGTGAGGCTAATCGGGTGGACCATGTTAGGTTAGGCGAAGAGATGGTCCTCCAAAGGTTGACTCAAAGGAGTTATATTTAGTGCAGAAGGTTTGGGAGCCTGCCTAAGGAGCTTGGTGGTGTCTCATACCTCTCAGGTTAGGGCTATTATAGTCATGGAAGCTCACGGGATGAACTGGCTGGTTGAGGGAAACTCAGGCGACTCCTCATAACATTTTTCAAAGGAATTTTAAGAGTTGTGGGCAGTGGATAGGAGCTTTTCCAATTTTCCATACATTGGTCATGGTTGGTCATGGTTGTACCAATATGAGTGAGGGTGGCATGAAGGAGGGCTTAGGCTGATTGGGTAGACCTTTTGATGGGTGGCTAAGACCAAATTTGGTCTGGTCTTAACACACCAAGGGTTGGTCAAAAGGTCCATGACCTAGGTGCCAAGTGTGAGGTGTAATGGCTAAGTGTGTCAAATTTATCTTTAAGTTCTTGGGACCTAGTTAAAAAAACACACCAAGGGCTGGTCAAAAGGTCCAAGACCTAGGTGCCAAGTGTGAGGTGTCATGGCTAAGTGTGTCAAATTTAAGTTCTTGGGATCTAGTCAAAAATAATTTAATTTATCCAAGTGCCATAATTGGTTGTGTTTGTGTGATGGGTGACCCATGGCGGATGAGCTACGGGCTTTATGGGTCATGCGAAAAACGGGCCATGATCTTAGGATTTTGGATTAGGGTTAAGCTAATGTGCTTGGGCTTAACCCAAAGTTTTAAGCTCTAATAAACCTCTCTATAATTTATGTAATTAAATAATTAAGTTAGCAATGTGGGTTGCCCCATGGTGCCAATTTTTTTCCCAAAGTGGTTTGATATCTTGGTCACTTTGGGTGGGGTCCAATTATATGGTAATTGGGTTAATTGGCCAAGATCAAAATTGTGTTAGACCCAATTTGATTTGACCACTCATGGTGTCATAAAGTCTTAGGGTCTAAGGGGTGTGTTGGAATTCTAATTTTATTGTTAGGTTTAATTGGGGTTTGGGTGAAGCTAGGGGTCAATTTAGGTGGACTCCTCTCCTATTGTGAATTTAGGTGGTTTATAGGGTGGTTTCTAAAATTTTGAACTTCCTAAGTGCCCCGGAGCAAGTCTTACCCATGGGGCGACTTGGTTCTCTTATCAAAGAAAACCCCTAAATCAACTCAACAAGAGGTTGAAGGTTTAGGCTTGCCCTGATGAGGCCCAAAGAGGCATAACCCTAGTTTTGGGGCTATGTGCAAGTGAGTGGATGAGTCCTTACAAAAGTGATGTTAACAACTATGACACTGATCCTTTTATTTTTGTCTACTTGATCTTCCTTTAACAATGCTCTCTCGCTCGATTACAGTGTTTTCGCACTATATATTTTATTTTGTAGTGCCATAGTCTTTATAATTTTGTTGGGAAATTCCTAAAAGACCATTGTGATGTTGTTGATTTTGTGTTGCAACGCTGTACCAATTTTCACCATATCTTCCTAAATATTTTATGGGAGCTTTTAATGTGTAAAAATACAAAAAATGTGTAATACATGTATACAAATATGAAATAAATATACATTATTAGGTTTAATTTTAGAGAATTTTCTCACTCAACGCCTTCTAGGAATTTTTTAAGTTTATTGTTGACCTCACTTTTGGTTGAGGTTTAATTTTCACTCTTTAGTTGCCTAAGGTCTAGCCATAGAATTTTACTAGTTTCATATCCTTTTCCAAACCTCTACCACTTAGTATGTGAGGCCACTATAGTGGAAGCTCAAGGGGAGTCCCCATAGGACTTCTTGACCTTAAGGTTGACCCTAGGTGTTGGTCTAGAGCTAGTTCACTTACTTGCACTCACTATCACCTATAATCACTCACAATCCTAAAATCCAAAACTTCATATGTGATTATGGGTTTGATCCATTGATCTTTTGGGAGACTCGTGTAGATGACCCCCTAAACCCATTAGCCCTAGGCTAGGGTTTAGCTAAGACCAGTACATAGATGACATAAATGGGAATTTCATTGGTTCATAGCTCATATATGGTGGTTGACACCCCAATTCTACCAAAAATTTTCAATTTGACCTTTTGCCCCTAAATTCACCCAATTTACCTAAACACCTCCAAATTCCAAAGTTGGCCAAAAATCCTAATTTCACTCACTCAAAAATACCAAAGTTTGTTCAAAAACCATTTCAAAATAATCAAATTACCCAAAACCACCAAAAATTTTTAAATTTACCAAAATACCCCCAAATTTGCCAAAATTACAAAAACACCCTTGGCACCCCAAACTTTCCCAAACCCTCAAAAATCACTCCAAATGTTTCCAAAAACAATTTGTACCCTCCAATTGAACCCAATTTGGCCAATTTTACCATTTTGACCAAAACCCCCAAATTGCCTTTAAAGGCCCAATTTCCCCAAATTCACATTAGATGTCCATCAATTTGGTTCCAATTCCCCCAAATTTCAATCCTAAACTCCAATTAACCTTTCATATGACCAATCTAAATCAAATCCAAGCCTAATTTGCCCATGCTTTGAGCTTAATCTTGATCTAAGTCAAACCCCCAATTTTGGCCCTATGACTTAATCCCACCAAATTGAACCCCATAGCCTACTTATTTTGCCTCAATTTGGATCCTAAACCTTTTATAACACTCATACACACCAAAATTGACCTTAAATTGGTCTCGGTGAAGCCTCAATTTATTTAATTTCAACCCAAATCCAAAAATCCCCAACTTAGCTGCTCCAAATTCCACCAAATTGAATGTCTTAACCCCAAAATTGGCACTCAATTTATATTGAAAACTCTTTATGACATTCATATAGACTATTTTAAACAATAAATTTGAACCTCACCCAACCTTAGCCCAACCTAGACCCAAGTCTAGCCCAACATGCCCAAATTTACCAAAATCCCAAAATCCTTCAAATTGAGCTTCCAATTGGACTCAAAATCATTTCAATCCTTCACTAAAAATCTTCATTACAATCATCTACACAATTTTGATTAATTAATTGGCCTCAAAGTCATGGTTAGCCTAACCCAAACCCAACTCTTAGCCATTTGAACCCAAATTAGACCCATGCACCAAAATTGACTTAGTCATGCCTAAGCCACCAAATTGATGACACCACAGCCACTAAGAACACTCTATGGACCAGGCTAAACCGACCTAAACCAGCCAAAATGAGTTATGGACCAATGGTCCCTTGATTTAAGGGATTTCACCCCATATTTGGCCTAACCTCAAATATCTTCTTCATCATTGCTTACCCTTGGGGATTAACCATCATTAAGCACCCCCTGACCTCCCTGAGCTAAGAAGTGACTTAACTATGGCCAGCAACCTCCTCAGCAGCCGGAAATACCAGCTCAAGGGAGCCCCAAGTGGCCAAAACCCACAATTGAACCTCACTGACTTGGCTCACTCCCATTGGCCATTGGAGCCTTTCTTCCCTCCACCTTAGCAAGCTTTAGCACCCAACTCTAAGCCCTGAGCTCCACCAGGAAGCCATTGCTTTAAATGGAGCTCTTCATGGCCAAAGAGGAGAGTGCTTGGAACCCTAAGGAAATTGTGTCAAAATCTCACCAGAGCTTCTCCAAACCATCCCAAGTGCAATCCCCTTGCTCTCAGTCACTGATAGTCACCCCACAGAGCCAATTTCTTCACTAAAATTTGACCCAAAACCAGACAGATCTCTCCACACCTCTACAATTAACCAAACACCAATTAATTGTGCACACACCATCCTCATAGTGAAAGAGGTTGATTCCCCACAAAAGCCCCCTCGCAAACAGCCTCTAACCTAGCTCTAGACCAACATCTAAAATCGAGCTTGATCAAATTCATACCTAGACCATTCACCAAGGCTTGAGACTTCATCTGGAGGTTCATTGGAACCAATCAAAGCTACCACAACCATCTGATTGAGGTCTCCCCTCTCAGACAAAGTTATTGAACTCCAAACCTAAAACAAACTTGTTTCGTTCCTCCATACGTATTTACTGTATTTCATATCGTATAAACCATATAGATGTGTTTGTCTTGAGTAGATGAAGGTTTAGTAACAAACCCCATGCAATTTGGTTGAGTCTAGGCCAAGATTCTAAGGCTTTAGTGTGAACGGCTCTCAGGTTAGGTCACTTGGGGACGATAACAGAGAGCCGTTCGATCGTGTGTGTATTCAACGGACGGAGGAGATCAAGCCGGACAGATTCATGGTGCATAAAGTGCGGTTCGCATGGAGGCTACGTTGATGGTGGCGTCAAATGGTGGAGCAACGCGTGGAGCCTTTGAAGCTGATGGGGTTGAGGTGGCGCCGCGTGGATAAGTAGAAAAATATGGATTTTTTGATCTATTTTAAATGCCTAAACTTCAAAAATTTGTATCTTTCTCTAAGAAAATCATAAAAATAAAAGAAAAATACCCTCTTATTCATTGAACAAAGGAGAATAATGTGGACTAAAAATAAAAATTATTTTCTCACTCCCTGATTTTTAATTAATTAAATACCCTCTGTAGTATTTTAATTTTTCATGACTTAAAACATTTCACCATGGCTTGAAATTTTGAGAGTTTGGACCTCATGACAGAGGCCATGTCTTCTGAGTTTTCCAAAGTCAGAGGTCATCTCTATGCTTCTACCCTAATTTTCAAGCTAAGGTGACCATTTTGGCTTATTTTAATTTACATAAATCAAAATATCACTTGAAAAATTATGAGAATAATTTTAATAGGTTTCTTGTGGTCAGAGAAATCTAGAAAAAATATTGTGATGCTTTGAATCTTTTTGTGAATTTTTATACTTAGTTAAATGTAAATACTTTGTATTAATTTTTGTAAATTAAATACAATAAAAAATTAACAAAATTAACTCCACATTGTTCATAAAAATCATGTTTACCCACTGTAAAAATATCAAAATTATTTGACTTAGTCTAAGCACTAAAATGAATTTCTTAAAGAAACCTTGCTTTTTGTATAAAAAATAATTATATTAAATTAAATATTCTTGGAAAAATTATGAAAATTACTTTTCTAAGTTCCTTGTGATTAGGGGCAATTTATAAAAATAAAACCCATTTTTTTAAAAATATTTCATTTTTAAAATATACTTTGAATTAAAATATTTAAAATAATCAAAATTTTTAAAGATACAAAAAATGGTTCAAAATTAGTGGGAATATCCCTTGATCACATAAAATTTATTAGGACATTTTTCCTAATTTTTATAAGTTAAAAATAAATTTTAAAGGCTTAAAAATGAATTTTTCATATTTTCTCACTAAAATAATTATATTAAATAAATTAAAAATCACAAAAATACAAAATTTAATTCTCTGAGTTTTTTAAACTCGGAGGAGTTTAATGAAAATATAAAAATAATTTTAATTGAAATACTATTATTTATTTAAATAAGTCATGAAAATTGATCTAAAATTAAATAATAAAAAAAGAAATTTGATTCCAAAAATCTTGAAATTTTGTCTAAGTTAAGTGTTTCTCTGACCTTAGGAAACCTCTAATAATTTTTCCATAAATATAAATTTTATTTTGGATGATTAAATAAATTAACTTTTAAAAATCTTATTTTCTAACTTTAAATAATTATCTAAATTAAATCAAAATTTGAGAGGTCCACATATCCTCCTCTAACATTTTAATTACCTCATGGATATAACACTTTAAAACCTTAAAGTCATTTGAGTTGTGTTTAAAGAGTTTTGATGTGAAGTGCCCCAAGGGCAAAGTGGTAATTTTAGGACTTTGGTGGCTTAATTAAAATTTAGGGTTAACCAGGGATAAATGGGTAACTTTGATCCTAATAGACATGTTTGGATTATTGAAATACAATGAGGCTAAGAGGTAGAAAACCATTCAACTCCCCTGCACAATATCAACTAAAAACATAGTTCTCCTAATCTTCATGACTGGGAAGTCAACTAATATCAAGAGTTTCTTAAGTGAGGCTTAAGCTAAAAGGATGATAATTTACTTTCCTTAAGCCCAAAATTGATGATAATGTGATCTTTAAATGAAAATACATGTCACGTAAACTAAAATCTTAACCTTCACGAAATCTTCCATTTATGATTAGTAAGGACTTGGTAGTGACTTAGGCTCGATATCTAAGCTCAAATGATTTGATTTTGAAGATAATTGGGTTGATAATCAATATATTTAAACACTCCAAGTCTAACTTTATTTGTGGGCACCACTATCTTAAATAACTCAAACTTGTCTTAGGGGCATCCACTCACATAACTCTTAAATGAAACATTAATTGATTAATCAAATACCCTATCCTAGGGATAATTAAATTGTTAAACGTCAATGAGCAATGGGGTAGCCACACTCTAAACTCAAATGGTTAATGGAACAATATGATAAGTTCAGAAATGAACTCAAAATAATTCAAGAGATCTTCAAAATAGTTCATGGTCATATCCCGAGCACTTTGGAATCTTTTGGACGTTTTGAAGGACAAATTGAACTTATCGTATTTTGTCCTAAAAGCATCTACTAAGATCTTTCATGACTCTTCCAAGATCCAATAAAATCATAGCTTGGGGTTTGGTAGCTAAACCTTCATCTACTCTTGCAAATTATGTTCCTTGAAAAATTATATATATGCCTTGTAAGTACTGACCTTTCAGGCAGTGGAACGAGAAGACTCACCAGTTACGCTTTTACAGTTTACAGTATCGTCTTTTCTGAAGGGGACAACAGAATTTTGATTCCGACGGCCTACACTTCTAACGACCAACTTAGGGTAGCCACAAAACCAAAACCAAAACCAAAACTACTAGTCAACCAAGATAAAATTCACCGCCACAACATTCAAAATATAAAACAACTCAAAATTTAAATACAAATATCACATAAAACAACAATTGCAACTAAATTAAGACGTCTTCATCGGATGATCGGGAATCCCTCGGAGGAGGTAACCTATGGTTGCTAATGAGACTTCTCACTGTCTAAATGAAAGTATGGAACTCATTAAGTTGAGTTTAGTAAATTAATTTGGACTAAGTGAATCCGATAAAAAATAGTGGTACTGAAATGAGGGAACTGTAGGATTCTAACAGGTGTCACTCTAATCAACTTTAACATGCCCCATAACATTTAAGAACTTTAACCGTAGGGTCATCTAATTTGACATCAAGACCTAACACACTAGAAAACTTAAACTCGTCATGGCAAGAAGCTTGGAGCTAGCATGGTGGGCAGCACAACCATCTTCAACAATAAAACATGTCTTCCCTAGCTAAACTAATTTCCTTCCTTAGAATTAAACAACCATGCCATAGGACTTCGAGGTTGTTTGCTTATGCAACATAAATCCTCACCTCATCTTTAGGTCTTTGTACAACTCTGTTGTACAATCTAAGCCCTAACATCTTCCAGGCTATTTGTGTATTCGTTTGACACGATTGTAAGTCATAACAAATAAAATTGACAGGATGAAACACTCAAATAATTTCTCCTCAAAACTGAAGCCAAACAGTAGAATAGATTGGGAAGTCACCGATGTTCTCCCCCGGATCTATGGCATCCCCTAGTTTTTCCTCTTTTGGACTCTACAACAAAATGTTCTAAACTTGAATGGCATCCCCTAGTTTTTCCTCTTTTGGACTCTACAGCAAAATGTTCTAAACTTGAATCATTTCCCTTTCACACCTCTTTTTTCGATCTCGTTGAAAAGTCCTATCCTTTGACCTCTTTGAAGATAATATTTCCTGATTATATCGAGAGTTTTGTTAGGTGACTTCGGTCATTTAATATGTAATTAAATATAGATGCTTTCCCTTATAGGAAGCTTGTACGAAACCAGCTTAATATAAATTCTATTTAATTCTTTGTATTAAATAGGAGAACTTGTCGGTAAATAAATGGTTTCGCAAACCAAACGGATGTCATATATTTCTTAGTTTATTTGATCGAGTCTCATCCTCAAGTCTTGTGTTTATCCTTCAGGATAGATATAGGGTTTGAGGTATAACGCTCTTTCATTTAAACTATAAAAAATATGGGGTCAGTTTGATTTCATATTTTTCTAAACTATACATACATATGTAAATTAAATGTCCTTCCGAAGCGGGGGACAGGATTTCGATTCCGGCGGCCGACATCTTCCAACGGGCAACTTCTCCAACCAAAATAGTGTCGACATTTACGTAAATTTACCTTTTGATTTTTTTAACCTTCTAAGTTTTTTAGTATATAGACATAAATCTTCCATGGTTTATGTCCCTCTAATTATTGTACATGTATGTTGTAAGTTTTTTAGCCTTTTGAGATCTCTGAGTGTATTTAAACTTTTTTTAGGCTACAACTTCTAAAATTTCTAATGTACTTATATTTTCTTGGGCTTTTTATTTTCTAACATTTTTAAGTGTACTTGTAACTTTAGAGGCTTGCAATACTCTAAAATTAATGATATACTTATATTTCTAAGATTTTTCAGTATATCTGTCTTTTGAGCTTATAGCTTTTGAGATTTTTGATATACATGTACTTTCTAAGACTTTTAACTTCTTAAAATTTTTAACATGAGATATTCTTAATTTTATGCTTTTATTAAGTCTTTTTTGTGAGAGTTCTTATAATTATTTGCTTCTCATAGAGGCTTCCATTTAGCCTTGCTTTCTAAAGGTATGGATGGAGACCTTATTTAACACTTGTAGGGAACACCTTGTCTACTACTATCTTCTTATTAGGATTACATCTTAAGCATGAGTTTTAGGGGTATCATAAGCAATATTAAAAGAAAAATGTAGTAATTACATATATTAAAAAAATTTCAAAGAGGAGACAAAAGATATTTTATGTGGAAAACAAAGTAATAAAAAAAAATATGAACTCAGTACTCCACTATACATTTCAAGGTATTGAGTTTTACTCTTCTTTATAAGTAAAGAAGAAGGGTTAATAAGATTTTTCTGCATTATAAGGATTAGGTAATAATAATCGGGCTACAATAGTCGTTAGTAGTTGTCAGTGACAATCTCTTGTGGTCTTTCACTCTCCACTTTATTGGAGAGTGAAAGCTTAGTTCATAGCATTCTCTCCCCTTCATTTTAAAATTGGGGTCCTATTTAGAGAGTTTTAGGATGGTGGTAAAATAAATTTAGCCAAACCCCTAAAATTGTATATATTAGTGAAAGTTATATTATCTAATATGTATTAAGATTCTTAATCTACTTTGATCACTATCATTTTTAATTAAAAAATTGTATAAATACTTTCTAATACTTAATCATATACACATTATGGAAACTTCCATAAATCTTTTTCGTAGAAATGTATAAGTTTTAACATCATTTCTATTTCTAGGTATTGTTATTAAAAATTTTTGCTAAAATATCTTATGTTTTCTTTATCATGTTTTTTCTCTTAAACCGATAATTTAATTAAAAAATAATGAAGAAAAAACTTTATTAATTATGGCATAATTATCGCATCAAACGCATGCTTAGTAATCACTCTGCGGTTTGCTTTCTTTTGTTCTCGATGTATACTGAAAACTTTTGATTTGATTTTGAGGGCATTACATAGCTCTATCTCGCATAATCCGCCACAATAGTTTTTTCTCACTTCTATAATTTGGAAGATTTACATACATACCATTCAATACCAATGTATTTACATGTCTAGCACCTAAATATCAATTCTTTTACATGTATGCCACTTTTTATATATACATGAAAAAGATGTTTTTCACCTTTAAAAATTAAAATAATGATAATTTTTATGTGTTATGAAAAATTTGGGCGGTATAAATATAAAAAAGTTTAGTTTAGATGTTAGATATATGAATACATGAGAATTGGGTGGTATGTACGTAAATGTCCCCCTATTTTTCATATATGTCTTCTCGCCCAATTTGTGGAAAAAGTATTACATCAGACTCCTCAGCTCTACCTGCGGAGTCCAATGAAATTACGCCTTGGAGGCGATCAACGCGGAGTCCAATGAAATTACGCCTTGGAGGCGATCAGCGTGGTAACACAAGAAAATATTCCCCTCATGTTATTCAGGTGTTATTGTGTGTTATTCAAGTGTTATTGTATATTATTCAGGTGTTATTGTGTTCTGAGAATATTCTCGGTGTTATAATAACACAATAACACATCAATAATATTTGAATAACACATAATAACACATGAATAACACACAATAATACTAGAATAACACGAGGAGAATATTCTCTAAGATTACCGGGTCGATCACCTCCACGACGTAATTTCATTAAATTCCACATATAGCTCTACGTGCAGAGTTCTGATGTAATATTTTTTTTCCAATTTGTGTGCTTTGTCAAGTCTCAAATGCATAGATTATATGAATCATTTTGAAAATATCATTTCTAATGTTTTTATGTGTTTCCAAAAATATTATTTAAAAAATTAGAAATAGAAATGCATCTAGCATACTTCTATTTTAAATTAATTAAAAAAATAAAAGTGAAACAAAAGTTAAAAACAAAACGCAATCAATTTGGTTCCATTCGTCAAATCATATCATTGAGTGCTCCATATGTAACGAATACTGGCGACCACTACGAAGTGGATGTGGTATTTAACGGGAAATTTACACATATACCAACCAATTCCGATTTATTTACATATATAACACCTATTTTACATTTTTTTTATTTATTTGTACTACCCAAATCTTTCATATCACATCAAATATGTATGTAAAATTAAAACTCACAAATTGTATTTTTGAATACATAAGATTTGAGTGGTATGTATGTAAATCTTTCTATTTATTCTTAGTCTCGTAAAGGTTGTGAGAATTGTGAAAATCGGATCGGATATCAACCCAGAAAAAGAAACAATCACGTCTCATTAGTTCGACCGAGGTTAAACTGGAGGTTGAATCAATATATAAGTTAATTAAATATGACTTAAATAATAATTTAATAAATTAATAATACAAATATTTTTGGACATGATTTATAAACAAGCCGTACATGAATAAATATGTATTCGTTCGTGTTCGGCTTGTTTAACTCGAAATAATTAAATAATTAAATAATAATATTTATTTATATATTTTTATATTCATTTTTTATATGTATTAAACAATGCAAATCTTTTTTATGTTTCAAAATTATTTAGGTGGCATGTTTATGAAAGATACAAATTTAGGTGTTTGATATGTAAATAAATAAGAATTGAGTGGGATGCATGATTTAGCAAGATGGGAGGAAGAAGAGCGGGAGAGGAGTGTTTTAATGAACAATAAAAAGAGAGAATTATATAAGCTTTTATTCATGAAATTATACCCTATTTATGATAGTTTTAGTGTAATATTTATTTCAGGGTTATTTATGTTAATATGATAATTTATGTGTTTGACATGCAAACACACGAGAATTGTGTGGTATGTATGTAAATGTACTTTCTATATGAACTATAACTGTTGAATATGAGATTGTCCGATGAATCACACCCAAAGAATATAGTTTAGAATAGGGGGGGAGACGAAGATAGGGAGGAGTGCTCCAATCAATAATAAAATGAAGGAATTGTGTAACGTCTTATTCTTGAAGTGATCTCCTATTTATAGACAATGAGAGTACAAGAGTTGAAGTTGGATTTTTGCCTCTATTAAAGTTGGGTCTATTAGTCTATAGAGGTTATTCTAGGAATTATGCCCCTTTGGGCCCTGGGCATGGCTACACTTCGACACAATCTATGGGGTTGACTGGGTGAAGCGGTCAGTGGTGTTAGTCTGTTGACTGGGTGAAGCGATCAGTGGTGTTAGTCTGCCGGATGGATGAGACCATCGACCGGTTGATCTTTTAGGTAGGGATGACTGACTGAATTTCTAAAAATGGTAGACTAAACTTATGTTTTGAGGAGACTAGACATCCTCATACCTCGGGCAGGTGGTTGGTCGTGAGTCATCAGGTGGTCCCCACCTATCCCCTTTGGGGGCCCTCATCTACGGATGGTGGGTGGACGATTCTTCTCTGACGAACGAGTGTGTATAACTGTAATCTTCGGCTGAGATGTGATTGTTGGCTAGCTCCAACATCTCGAGCAATGTCTCCGATCGCTACAATTTGAGGCATACATGAACAGCCCTTCTTTCGTCCCTTAAGCGGCATGAAAGACTACAGGCTCTAGATCTCGCACCTATGCTTCTAAAATCGGGTGATGAACGAGTGGAAGCTTTCATTTTTGGCCTGCCTTATCTGCCATCAGGACTGCAAATTCTTCAACGGTTTCTAGGTGCTAGCGAAATATGCCGTGAACAACCTCTTGAATTTGGTGAAGCAAGTGATCAATCTCGCCAGAATTCCATTAAACCACCTGGGAACTGAATCGCTTGGCCTGGTGAAGAAAAATCAGCACTTCAATATGTTTATGATTTTCAGCCGACAAACGGTCGGCTCAAATTAGGCAATATGGTCAGTCGAATCGGTCCAGCTCCTGTAAGATTTTAACGAGTGAAATTTGAGCTTCTCTTGAGGTCCAGCGTTAGAGTTCTTCCAAGAGAAGATGTTCTCTTAATGGAGGGTAGCCTCAGTGCACCCGAATTTTTGTTTGTCAACTTGGGCCAATACAACACCTTCTTGGTATTCCGAGTTGACTTCTATATCAAGAACAAGAGGGGCTCTCCAGTTGTTGTTCATCGATGCTTCTTGGGATTTTGGCTCCTTCCCCTTACGACTGCCTCTCGTATGACCTCAACCTTTTGGTCCATTATTTCATCCTTGAACTCCTGAATTTGCTATTGCACAAACTCCCTTGTGCACTTAATGTTTGTAGTACTTCTATGCTAGGCTTCTTCTCCTTGTTGAGCTCCTCTTCTTGTTATTGACATGTATCACAGTTATTTCTTTGAAGAAGAAAGAAAATTGAGAAATAAATATATACACATAGAAAATGTGTCAACATTAATCTCGAGCCAATTCAATGACCCAAGAAAGAATGACATGGCTAAGATGGGCTCACCAAAAAACTACCCGGCGGCCTAGAAGACCGATTGGCTTGCACTAATCAAAGATCATCAATGTTGATTCAAGAGTGTGCACCCAAATGACTCATCTTGATGCCAGAGAAGACCGAGGGTTCCCTTGAGGTACTCCAAAGTCACGGGCTTCAGCTACCTTTAATGAAATCTCCTTGTCCAAAGAGTAAATCGATGACTCACCTTTTGCTCAATGGCCTAGTTTTATTCACCTGGCAGGAATCCCCCCAACAAGAATTAATGCTCGATTAACAAATCAACACATCCCGACCGACTAATATCAACTGTCCGAATTAGTCCAACAAACCATTTTGAGAAATTCAGCTAATCGTCCCTGCTTGACATCAACCGACCGATGATTCTTATCCATCCAGTCGACCGACAACAATAACAGCTTCACCTTGTCAACCTAATAGACCGAGCCGAAAAGCAGCCGCGCCCTACTCAAGTAGGGGCGCAAATGTAAATTTAATTAGAGTGCCCATTAACTTCTTAAAAGTGAAATACACTTTTAAATGCTTAAATTTATGAAAACAGTCTTTTAAATGTAATTATCAAACATGAACTGCTCACTATGTAAATGCATATAAATTTTATGTTATTACATAAATTTCTGGAATTAAAAATACAGATGACAGAAAAATATTTAAAAAAAAAAAAAATCTTTTCAGACATGTAACAAAGAACTGGTCCTCAAATACCATTAATTTATTGCACTTTTCTAAAAAATGATTATATGGTGAGATTTAACAACCAATCCAAAACTTAACTTCTGCTTCATCATGTAGAAAAATATGAGTGGGACTTATCAAGATAAGAGTGCAATATTGGGCCATGGAAGACAAAAGTTACCTTCCATGATTTGAGAACATAAGCTTTATGGCAATGGCGTGTAAAGTATAAACAAGCAACTGAGCTGAATGAAAAGGATGGGTACGTGGAAAATGCAAGTAATGCAGCTGTACATCAAACTTAGCACATGGGACAAATAAAGTTTTACTTTTTTTATTCATTTTTCGTTAGAACTTGAGAGAAACAGCTGTGGGACTAATTTTCCATCTGAATTTTTTTTTTTCTTAAATTATTGTTGACAGATTTGAGCATGCATATTGTGAGATGTTTGATCAACAGTTTTTGTTTAAGGTTGTAAGTTAGGGCCCGTTTCAGGCGTCAACAGTTTTTGTTTAAGGTTGTAAGTTAGGGCCCATTTCGGATAGTTTATTTGGTGCGTTGACGTTTTAAAAATGCATCTTACCTGTTTGGGTAAACTGTGTTTTGACAACTTATGTGTTTTCAAAAAGCTGAAAACAACTTTTTCACGCTGCACCTATCAAGATGCGGTGACAGTTTTCTAACAACGATCTGACTTTTCTAAAAAAAAATAAAAATTTATAATAGTCATCACACTTAGCTTATCAGCAGATTGTTCAATAAATTGAAACTGCCCTAAGTAGACCCTTAATCTAACTCCAATATGTTATCATTTTTTGGCTATTATTATTATTATTATTAATTCAAGGAGATTCCGACAACTCCTCATAATGGGCGGGGTGAGCTTGGAAGGAAAAAATAATTTGGTTAAAAATAGGGGTACACGTGTCCGTGTCCTATACCTTACTAACAATCATAGCTGCTTTATATCAATCACCGGGCTTTTCATTTAGTAATTCTTTCACCTAAGTAGGCTAGTCTTGTATGTGTTTGGACTCCCATTATTGTGTCATAATTAATAAAAAGAAGTGGAAGTTTCTTCACCTCTCAAGATTGCTTCATTTGGTGGAAGACCAACTCAATTGAGGAGGTTTTTTTCTTTCTTTTTTTATTTTTTTTTTATATATTGAGTTGGTGAGCTTTAAGCACGAGATCTTTCGGTACTGAAAGAAATGACCAATTATTAGGTTACCATTGTATGTACAATCGAGAAGGTGTTGGACTCCGAGCTATCGTTCTAACTATTATAGCAAGTGGATGAATGATTGGCTAAAGCAACAGACGGTCCTTCCATTACGGGGCTAATAATTCGTTCAAATGGAGTTGCAAAACTTGGTGGTGCCAATTGGCTAGCGAGACATGAATGACAATGTTTATGTGGAAATGTTCAAAAGGATTTAATTTATAAGCAACAATGGGAAAAGGCCGGTGGAACTAACATCATGTTTGGAAAATGAAAGTTGATAAATGAAAGTTTGGAAGCATGATTGTAACATAACAAATGGTGTAATTACTATAAAAAAAATAAGTAATGAGAATAATGTTATAACATTATCACTTTGTTATGTTAAAAATTAATAACGTTAAAATTAATGTTGTTAGTATTATAAGTTATTAAATTTATAACATTTAACATAAATTAAATTAAATGTAAATAAAGTAATAAATCTATAACTTAAATAAAATCTTTTTAACAACTATGAGTCATAAATAGTGTTTCATTAATTCGTTCTCATCTTTCACATATAAATATATGAGAATATGAGTTTGAAATCGATGAAAATAAATAGTCCGAAGTTTTATCAACAAATCGTGAAGGATTGTATCTTATGAGTAAAAGAGATAGTCACAAATTGGTGCACAAATGACTTGATCAACTCCATGGATAGTGTCATTGACATGTCTTCCTCCAAAGTTATTTTAATCTCAACACTCTCCATTAATTTATTTAATTGTGCTAATTTGTTTTCTTAACTTTATATTGTAAATTTAGTTTTATAGTTATAATAATCTTAAGAACACATGAATAGTTTTCAAAAAAGTTAAGAAAAATTTTCTACAAAAATATCGCTCCGCTGTGAAAATGTTAAGCTGAAAAAAAAAACTTTGACCACATTTTGAAAGATGTCAAAAGAAATCTAAATATTGGTTCACACATTTAGATTTATTATTTATATCTAATACTCTTTCATCCAAAACTATTTAAACAAATAGAAATAATTCCTCTTTTGATGAATGACTAGGTAAATGAAAAACTCTATAAGAGATTACTTTTATTTTTTAGTTTACTTCTCATCATCTTAATGATATACTTTGTACTTCAATGGCTTCTTATGAGCTCTAGAAAGCACTGGGATCAAATTTTGAAAAGTATTGAGTTGAATTATTTAAGATGAATGATTCTTGCATTGTATTTAATCAAATAAATGAAATTCATGATATCATTTATGAATTAAAAGAACAAAGTAATAGGATGAGAAGAATATTTATAGTTGCATTGATACATGATTCATGAACTATAAAACAAATAGAAGGATGATTTATGTGGCTTTAACATTTAATAATAATATAAATAAATATATAAATGGTAAAATTTGTATTCAAGCAAAAAAAGGTAAAAATTATTTAAATCTATTTTTTGTTAAATAAAATACTTTATTAGATCTTATTCATAGAGATGTTTGTAATTTAAATAATAATATGACTATAGGTGAAAAAGGATATTTTATTTCCTTTATTAATAATCATTCAAAAATTAATTATATTTATTTTTAAAAAATAAAAATAAAGTTTTTGATATATTTAAGAAGAATAAATTAGAAGTAAAAAATTGATTAAATAAGAATATTAAGATTTTTTAATCGGATAGATGTAGAGAATATAGTTTACTTTTATTTAATAATTTTTGTGAAAAGAAAGTATTATACATCAAGTTACTATTTGATGTTCTCCTCAATTTAATTGAGAAGCAGAAAGAAGAAATAGAATATTATTTGATGACATAAATGCAATTTTAATTCCCTAAAAAATTATCAAATAATTTATGGGGTGAAGCTTTATTAACACTTATTTCATCTTAAATTGATTACCATATAAAGATTATAATAAAATGCATTATCAATTTTAGAAAAATAGAAAACCTAATTTACACACCATAAGAATGTTAGCAATTATCTGCAAAATCCAGTAATTAATGACTTTCAGTCAGTAAATTGGATTATCAATTGATTTACTACCTTTTGTTGACCGCTGATAAATACTCCATCGCAATAGACATAATTGTAGAATAATTCAGTTGATGTAGTTTAGAGACTAATTTATCAGTCGCTAAGCTATAGGTACTGAATTTTTAGTCGTTAACCAAGTACCAAGATAACAACCAATTTTTTAGTTACAAAATTAAGTACCAAATTATCAAGTGATTAGCAACTTAATAAGCAACCGATTAGCTACTAAAAATGCATTGAATTAGAAATAGATATATCAATATTTAATTAGTTTTTTACATGGAACAAAAAAAGAGTTTAAAGATAAATCGATCATAGGTTACTTGCCACAACGATATGCCCGGTTTTGTAGCTACTTTATGGTTGTCTCAAATCTGTCGACCTTATTATCCTTGGTTTCTCAAGCTCCTTCACCCTTAACTTCAACTCACATATAGTATCATGGTTTCACTACAACTCCTCAATCAATGCAACCACATATCTGGAGACTTTATCATGAATCAATGATGATCTCCGGTTGGAACCAGAGTGATACATCTCATATACAAATCCCTGTGCTCCGAGGTCATAGATCCTCCCATTCTTCTTCTTCTCCCAATAGCTTCCTTCCAAATCTCGAAGTCAATAGAGTTAGACTAATCACTGGTGCCACTAACACATGTTGGTTTCTAACATTGAGACTTCTTTAGGCGCTAAAAATTATCCTATAAAAAGTTATAAATGATAATTAGTGTCGAGATATGATTATCAATAAATCACACAAATAAATCAAAACTTATTAAACATACATGAACATGATAACAACTTTCATCTACGCAAATGTGGTTTGCCTGATGTTGATGAGTTCATGCATGTAACTCAGTAGATTTTGACTCTCAGCTTAGTTCAAACCTCTATTAATATATGAAAAGTTTAAAAAAGAAATATTCATAATACTCAGTTCAGTATAAGGAATAAATCTTACAGGCTTCCTACTGTGCTGGTATGGGGAATCAAGTCGTCAATGCGTAAGATGGCTCCTAAGCCCCCACACTCTGATGCCCAGCTTAGGTACATCATCTCCCTCTTCCTAGTATATGTAGACGAGGAACGCACACTGGTTAGCTCAGCCCATACATCCTCACCTATTCAACTAAGCCTCTCCCACTTCTTTTAGATATTACTGAATATGTCCTTCAAATAGTGCTTGTCTCAATCCATAAAGTTTCTTCAGATCTATTGATGATGCTGAGCATTCCAACATAAGTCCTTCTAAAAAAAATTTAGCAAAAAATGTCAGTATTACAAAAAAAATAATAATTTAAGGTTATAAATGTAAAAAAAAATATTTAACATTACTTGGAACTCAATGAATCACATCTCCCGAAACTCAATCGATATCTTCAACCATGATAAATTCAGAGCATTGTACCTACAATTGATGATCTCTATGATCTTATGGACGGACTCCTTGAATGGATAAAATCTAGAAAAAAAAGTAATTTGAGCTACATAATACAATAGAAATGTGATTACTATAATTAAATTTATTTATGAATCTCCAACTAGATCAATGTCTTGCATTTTGAGGTGTTCATAGCATGCTCGGTGGGAGTGGAGGGGCTTGCTTTGAAGGATGACATAGGCGTTACTGTGGAGAGAGCAATCGACCCAATGAGCACTGTGGATGGAATAATTGGCCTAATGAGTACGGGAGATGGAGCAATGTGATGGACATATACAAGAGGTGGAGCAACGAGCCTTACAAGTATTGTTATTGGTGGGAAAATATTTATTCGCCAACACCATAGTGCCTTTCGAAAGACATTCTTTTTAGTTGATCAGGTATAGCATTCTGCAGAATAATTTCTCTTCCAGAAAGAAGAGAATATTACCTTAAAAATAGACATAACCACCCAGATGATGAAATCCTTATTTCAGTCTATGGAACCAGGGGTTTTTTCTTTACCTCATAAGTGTAAGATAAGGTTTATTTTAATTCTTTAGTCTTACTTCCTATAAAGGCAAGTCCTCGTAGTTAATTACATCTTTAAGGTCAAGAACTCTAAGAAAAACTCTTGATTAATATAATATGTCAAATTACGAAAGTATTAAAAGGATTTGAGCTCAAAGGGTAAGAAAACTTGATTATCTAGTAAAGTAGGTCTCATATCCGGGAGATCATTTTGAAAGGATTTAAAATGCACTTTGAACTGATTAAATATTGTTTATAAGGTGAATCTGTGATATTCAAAATGATATACATGAAATAATCAAAACCCATATATTATAGAGTAAGGTAGGAAAGATTTCTAGATGGAAAGTAGAACCTAAACTTTATAAAGATGCCTAACAAGTGGACTAACATAGGCACTGAAATTATTTACTCGGACAAGATGCCCATGTCTTTCTGTCATTTTGAGAAAATTGGTATCTACCAACTATAACTAGGCTCATAACTAGGAATCCCTGTCGGCGTTATTTCAGGGGTTGTTTGGTTTGTGGGGTTGCCCGTAAGAAGCTGTCGGTCGTCGGAATCGAAATCTCGTCGCCCGCTTCGGAAGGACGTTGAAGTATGAAATCAAACTGACCCCATAATTTTCATAGTTTAAAATGAAAGAGCTCTGTACCTCAAATCATGTGTCTATCCCAAAGGATAAACATAAGACTTGAGGATGAGACTCTATCAAAATAAACTAAGGAAAGTATGACGTCCGTTTGGTCTGCGAAACCTTTGTATTTGCCGACAAGTTCTCCTATTTAATATAAAGGATTAAATAGGGTTTATATTAAGCTGGGTTCGGACATGCTTCCT
>NW_018164956.1:176222-176602 GCF_001263595.1 Phalaenopsis equestris
TTTAGCTGGGGAAGACAGGTTTTGCTGTTGAAGATGGTCGTGCTGCCCACCATGCTAGCTCCAAACTCCTGTCGCGACGAGTTTGAGTTATCTATGGTTAAAGTTCTTTATAGAAATCAGGTGGCCCTATGGTTGAAGTTCTTTATATTTTATTAGGGCATATTAAAGTTAATTAGAGCGTCACCGGTTAGGATCCTACGGTTCCCTCGTTCCGGCATCACTATTTTCTATTGGATTCACTTAGTCCAAATGAACTTACGAAACCTAACTTAATGAGTTCCATAATTTCATTTAAACTGTGGGAAACCTCGTTAGCAACCGTAGGTTACCTCCTCCGAGGGATTCCCGATCATCCGATAGAGACATCTTAATTTAATTGA